>NW_017306963.1:834823-835266 GCF_000935625.1 Nanorana parkeri
GTTTTAGGGGACCGCTGTGTTCTGGTACAACCTTTTTAGAAGTGGAGAAGGGGATTACAGAACTCGACATGCAGCTTGTCCAGTATTAGTAGGAAGTAAATGGGGTATGTCTGTTGTTTTTTTTAACAGTACTTTACATATTTTATTGCATGTATTTTTATCATTGGAGAACAAAAATACAGGACACAGGCAGGGGCGTAACTAGAAATCACAGGGCCCCATAGCAAAATTTTGTATGGGGCCCCGTGATTGCTAGTTATGCCACTTGCAGAGCCCACCATAGACTCTCTATAGTGGGCTCTGCAGGGTCTGAGATCTCTTACCTGTCAGCGATGTCCGCCTCTGTGGTCGCCGGGCCCTGCCTCCTCTTACATCACTGGCCCCACCTGCTCTTAGGTCGCTGGCCAGTGATGTAAGAGGAGGCGGGGTTGCTCTTAGGCGGG
>NW_017306963.1:835840-860643 GCF_000935625.1 Nanorana parkeri
CTCTTACATCACTGGCCCCACCTGCTCTTAGGTCGCTGGCAAGTGATGTAAGAGGAGGCGGGCCCCGCCTCCTCCATTCCAAACATCGCCCTCGTCTGCCGCAGCAGCTGGCTGTCACTGACACAGCTCCGCAGCGGCTTTGAGGGGAAATGCGCCGCTGCTGAGCTGTGTCAGTGACAGCCAGCACCCTTGCATGCCATAGCGGCCCTGGCTGGGCCCCATAGCGGCCGCCTGGGTCGCTATGGCGATTGTTACGCCACTGGACACAGGGGTGTGCAATTGCTGTGACCCGAGGCCCAGGATAAGCAGTTCTGGGCGCTAGGCAAGTACTTTTTTCTACAATTAGCCCTGCTTCGGGCAGGCAGCAGGGCTAAATGTAGTGTGGGTGCCATTTTGTACAGGTGATCTTGAGCAGCTGTACAGCTGTCCAAGATCACTTGTAACCAGCCTGATTCTTCTCACTCCCCCTCCCCTCTTCATGTCACAGGAGAACAAGCACAGTGCTGTGTTGGACCAAAAGCTATCACACAGGGGGTTGTTATCCCCTGTGTAATAGCAATAAAGTCAAGCAAAAAAAATAAAAGAATGATAATATAAATAACAATTTAAAATGTAAATACATAAAAATATAAAAAATAATAACAAATAATTAAACATGGAAAGAAATAAAAATGTAAAAAATAATATGGTGCTAGAGTAAAAAATGATAAAATAAATAAAAAATAACAAAGTAAATAAAAATTAAAACCAACCCTGCTGCCCTCTGCATGCGAATAAACAAATGCATAGGGCATTGTGTGTGTGAGCAGAGTGGGCGATTCGTGACCGCGCAGCAATCGTCCATTAAATCGTGCAGATGGCGCGGCGGTCACAGAATTGCTCACCACCACCAATCGCGCTGGGAGCGCCATTATTTGCTAATGGCACCTTAGTCGCACTAGGCAGATTGCATGGTTTCCCGCCACGATACCGCCCATGTAATCACGCATAATTGCAGTTGAAAACACTGCATGGTGCGTGTCACGAAAAAAGGATGTAACCCAATTGAAATCAATGGGCCCACACGTTAACCACTGTATGCAACTGCACACGATCACCCAAGTCTACACCAGCAGAAAAATTGGGGAAAATGGAATTACCTGCACACATCTGGCACCCTCTCCTTCCCTGCTATACTTACCTTTCAGCAAACGGTCCTTCCCGTCCGCCAGTATGGGTGGTACTATCTGTACCTATGCCATGTATTCTGAATTTCGCTCGCAAATTGCAAGCACTCATTGGTCAGCGCGGTCACCTGACCACGCTGACCAATGAGAAGCTCTTCTTAGCACTGCTAAATATCGTTTTGGTTAAAATAATTTTTTTGTATCAGGACATGTAGATCGGGCCCCCACTTTAGTCCTTGCACAAGTAGTTTTTTTTTACATTTTTACACCCCTGAGGACATCTATTAATTTACATATATTTCCTTTACTGGTGTACTAGTTACAAGCCTCTCTTCTTATCTATGGCAGACCAGTTATGTCCTCTCTATGGTGCTTCACTTATGACCAGAGTGTTCAGTCTCTTAATGATGAAGCCTACTGGGCTGATTTAATACTTTTAACAGATGGGCTATTCTAAAGGGGGCCATTTAAAAAGCAGCTGTATGACTGGACATGCTTTGCGATCACAGGTGCCACACTGCCAGTGCTGCTTACTTCGTGGCAGGGGGCAGGGGCAATTAGGCTTTCTGACATTAACCCAGAAGTCATGTCGTGTGTGTGTGTGATATCCATCCAGTCCCACCTGACTCTTGGCGATTCAGTGAGCCAGCTCCCCGGGCACTTGATGCACTTGAGGGCCATTTCCAAGGAGTTTTCTTGGTGGAATGTTTCCAGCATAGGTCAACAGGTTTTTACATAGTTACATAGTTAGTCAGGTTGAAAAAAGACACAAGTCCATCGAGTCCAACCTATAGAGGAAAAAAAAACAACATATAGTTAGTCAGGTTGAAAAAAGACACAAGTCCATCAAGTCCAACCTATAGAGGAAAAAAAACAAACAAACACCTCAACACTCTTCATTTACATGGGTTTGGGACCTGCATGCAGAATATGTGTGCACATGTGCATAGCCAATTTGTACACACATACCGGAGACAATTTAGACAGGTGCCATTTAACCTACCGTTGTGTATTTAGGGTAAGGGTGCATACGAGTGTACTGGTCTTCCACCTTACCATCTGCCAAACCTATCTAATAGTCCAGGTGTGTTTTAAGAAGTAAAAATTTATTATATATGTATTTTATACATGTGTGACACGTTACATATGACTTGTGTTATGAGTAATTTCCTAAATGTTGTTAAATTTGGGAATGAGGCTTGCTTTTACATTTTAACAGTACTAATTAGTCTTCATACTGTTGTTTTTCTTCCTTTTAGTTTCAAATAAATGGTTCCATGAAAGAGGACAAGAATTCCTAAGGCCATGTGGATTAACAGAAGTTGACTGACATGCAGTCATTGTCTTATTGCAATTTGTTTTGTTTTTTTGCTCTTTCTTTTTAGATATGTTTTACTGTTTTCTCTAATTCACTCCTGGTATCCAGTGTGGTGAAGTTAAGAACATTTGCCTAAACAAAAAAAGTATTATTGGAAAATGTTTTTTTGCAGCAAACAGAAATCAGATAGTCGTTCCAATAAGTTTTGAAAGGTAACCTACCAAATAATAAGTAGCAGCATATGGAATAGTAACAAATGCTGCCATGCTCTTACAGCTACTAGGTGGCAGCAAATGGAGGAGTAACAAGTGCCACCATGCTCTACCAGGTGGCAGCATATGGAAGACTTGTAGTTTTGCTGCTATGACAGGGTCACAGTTTATAAATTCCTGGTCAATGTAAATTATTCCACTTTCTTTTTCCTTTCACTGGTGCTTTATTTTATGGTGGGCAGGGGTTAAATCATGGTGATAATGATTTTAGTTGTACAGTATTTTAGTTCTTACACAAATTGCACTTCACTGCTTTACCATCTGATACTGATCTAAAGAGCAGAGGTTTTACATTTCTGGTTCAGTATTGTAAGAAGGCAATGTGACAAAAAAACAAAAAACAAGATACACACTTAAATATGTTTAGTATGTTTATGTTTATCTGTCTTTATATCAGAGATTCTGCACATTAGTGCCAACCACGTGCTGATAAAATGTAGGCATTAAATTAATGTTCCACTCCTTTTGTAATAAGCGGAAGAGATCTCACTTTTTGTTTGTTTGATGGCCATCTCCAGGACCATGGCCGCCATGAAGTATCAATTCTCCTGCTGCAAACTTCACAATATAATAGCAAAGAAGTGTCCCCATAGAAGATGGGGAAGCTAGATAAGGGGTGCTAGGTACAGTAAAAGCAGACACAGTGTGTGCAATAGAACACCCACTGCTCTCTACTTTATTCACTGTATCCACTTTGAATGTGCTGATATACTTGCACAAGCTGCCCACTAGTTCTGTGACAGTAGAAAACTCCATTAATGTCTGTTGTATTGGCCATTTTCATTGACTCGAAAAGGACTCATCTTGCCTTGGTGATGCAGAAGCTGCAGACATGTTCTGACTTAATGGATGTACAAGTTTTTGTTGTACATCTCGTTATCAATCAACTGTTCTGTAGAAAACCCCATTTCTATTTTGTGATAAAAATAATAAAATAATAGAAACACTGATACTCTTGATATCTTTTATTTCCATTTTCTTACACATTTGCTGGAATGGGTATAGAGGTCACTGGAGGTTATTACTTGAAGAACAATATATTTTGATAGATCTGTACGAGGCTGAAATTTTCAAAAAAATATTTAAACTTTGTCACAGTGGGGGGAACTCAATAAAGGTTTAGCAGCACTTTTCTGGTGATGTGGACCTTTAAGAAGTCCTGTGCCAAATTAAAAAAAAAAGCCCTGTTGTGAGTTTCAGGTAGTTCTTAATTGCACCACTTTAAGAATCTGTCACTATGGCTGCAACATATTAAAACAAACAATTTAGAGATTTAAAACTGGCGGCAACTCAGACCAACTCTGATCTGGCGTACAGAGAGACACCAGTGCACAGAATGGGACATGTATGATCATGAATCTGACAACTTACTGTTCATTGGTTGCTAGGACACCAGCCCATCTGTACTGCCACTACCACACATGCATGGGTCTTACAACCATATTGCATGCATGGGGACTGTGTAATCTCAAATTAATGACATTTTAAGGAGAATACTGCGCATGTGTGGCCACCATATTAGCATATCTTAATGATGCGGACAGCAGCTATAATTGATGGAACCCACACTGGCAGGGAATGCATAAAATGTTACTTATATCTTGTTGCAGACCTCTGAGAAAGTCAGTGTGAGCCAATTACACAAGCATGAAATACCATTTTGAGGGTATTCTGTACACCAACGGTTTAAAGAATACCTCCAGGTCACCATATTGCATTGAATTTTTAAACCAATTTAGAAACTTACAACAGCTGCAGATTGACAGGTAATTTTTGATATATTATTATAGGAACATCATCTCCTTACCTCATCTACATCTCTGCAATTGACTTAAAGTGTAACAGTCTCTTTAACAAACTATTTAGGGTGGTGTTTTTTTCCACATTACATCACATAAGAGTAACAGTACATCTGTTCCCCTATATTGAATTTTACACTTCTGTATTTGCATAGGCATGGCTATCTATAAACCTGTGGGAGTTTTTTTTTTTTTTCCCTTAGCTTAGCACTGAAAAGGCTTTGCTTTACATGCGAACTAACACCTTTACCATAATGTTAACATTCTAAGAAATATGACGTACGTATTATAGGAAGTGTTGCTGTGGTCAGTCACTTTTAAACCTATGTACAGGCAAGGGCATTAGACCAGAAAATATATTTTTTTCAAAATACTGTCGGAACTTTTTTTCCCCAAGCTTTATTTAGGCTACTAAGGAATCCTGTTTTATGATGTGTATGGGAAAAACAATAGAAAGGTCAATGTTGCATCTGAAGTTGCCCATGTGTTGCATTGAGCTTAGTAATGAGTGGAGCCCTAGACTAGTATCTGTCCGTCCTTCAACAAATGCTGTGACTTTGGCACATGCTGCATTCTTCTTATTATTTGTTTGCTATGTGTGACAAATATAGAGCAAAACATTTATCTAGAAAGAAAGAGAAAGACTGGCCATCAGTTACAAAGAGATTTTACCATATATTGTTCCTGCTTTTGAGCAGGTACTATATATATGTACTCAAACAGCATATGAGTTGATTTTAAACAGACAAGTCATACATACCTATTCTGCTCAATGCAAGTAACAAAAGACAATAGATACAGAGCTCAACTATAAACCGTTTTGGTCAAGCAAAGCTATTTCGTCTCGTAGACCATATACTGTATAGTTGACCTTTTTTTCACTACAACATATGGTAACTACAAACACCTTTTTACCTAAAGGGAAATATCACCTTTACAAAAACAAAATAAAATAAATGCACTCTTCATAAAAGAAAACAATTTGCATTGTGACTGCAATCAGTGGAATTATTTGGCTCCTGCACTGCACACTCTTCCTCCCATCTACGTCCATGCCAAGGTATGGACATACAGTAATACGAACGGGAGTAAGTGGCAATGGACTACAAGTGCAGTGATGTCACTGCACCTATATTCCTTGGAAACTACAAGTCCCTCTGCTGCTGTTGCTGATGGGACTTTTTCCATTCACAGATCCTGTGTGTGCAATCTGACCATGTTTCTGACATGGTAAGAAAGGTGCACTTAGCCTTAAAGGGGTTCTAAACCCTCCGTTTTTTTGCATATATCTACTGCTAGCAACCAAATTACGCTATAAGCATATCTCTGTGATGTATTACTCACATTAATGATTTATATCAGATACATTTGATCTCTTATTTACAATTACTTTTGTAAAGCCGTAATATTGAAAAGCTGCACATTTTCATTTTTCCCCTTTGAAAGGAAGAATAATCTATGTAAATTGATTCTTACTGAAATTTCAGTTACTGTATGAGTGCTATCAGGTGGCACGTATACTGCCACATAAAATTTTTTATATAGATTACATTTTCACTGACACCTACACCAATCAATGGTGTGTCTGCATGTATGGCTGAAAGAACAATGACATAGTACTCACTCTTTCTTTGAATAGGTTGTGTAGGTTAGTTTGCTTTGATGTTTATTTTCCATTTCAAGGCTGCAGAAACATTTTAATGTGCAGTTCAGGAATCATCATGAAACTCTGCCTTTGTCTGAAAGATGTCTTCTCATAAGGACACGTAATTTAGAAGCTGCTTAGGCTGTATACATCAGCCTTCAACAAATGGTGGACTGGGGTTCAGACATGGACCGAGTGGCGACTCTGTCTGGGCCATGATCTGCGACCAGCACTACGTTGGCCTCTGAGGCTGGTGTTTTTGCTGCCAGCCATAACCCAGTGCAGGCCCTCCCTCTTGCTAGGACCGTTGGCTTCCTAGCAAGTATTGACATTGGGCAGGGCCGGCTGCTACAGCTTCAAGTGATCTGGGTGGCTTATATACTGTTAATTGATTTGAATTACACCTAGTAGCATTCTTAAGTATTACCTTATGCCAGTGCAGAAGGAATGGATCATTTTCAGTGGTGCCATCTCCCCCTATAAGGTTGAGACTGTTGAAAATTCACCTGTAGTACTCATATGATCATACTTGCATCAAAGACATCTTTTAGAACAAAATACTATTTACTTCTGATCCCTGAACTATTTAGCTTGTGTGGAAAGTTCATACTCCTGATCCCTGTACTCTATGAACTACATTCAGCGCAATATACTATATATTCAGAACCAGTACACAGCATAATATTACCTGCACTTTGTATGCTGCAATGTGTATTACAAACGCCTTACCCATGCACTCTGTATGCTAAGTTGAATACTACATACATCTGACCCCGCACTTTGTAAGATATAATACATATCCTTACAGTGAGCCTGTCATTAAAAAAAAATCAGAAAAGAGTAAACCTACAAAAGAAGAAACTGTGTCCACGCTGCTAGAACGCTGCACAGGAGAAATCCTCCGCTACGAGACTTCCAGGATCTTCTTGGTCCTCCGCAGTGCTCACTAATTTCTCTCGCAGACCTCCACATCACTATTGTGTCCTGTAGTGGCGTAGAAGTCAACTGGAGGAACCAATGAGCACCGCAGGGGTCCAAGGTGATTGACTCTTAAAGTGTTGGTTTCTCATTTGGAGAATTTCTTAAACCCTTCACGACCCATGACAGGATGATCCCGTCATGAAGTCTGAAGGGGTTAAACAGACTCCCGGCGGCTAAAGTCTTCAGTTTTGTAGAGCTGACGGTGGCTTTACAGCAGAAATCGATTCTACGATCCGGTAACCGTGCCGCCCCCCCCCCCCATCGATTCTCCGATCCAGTAACCGGGGCCCCCCCCCCCCCCGCCAGAAACCCCTGCTGGGTTACCTGGGTTCCGCTGCTGCTCCTACGTGCCCAGGACCAGCTTGTCAGGGTTCAGCAGGAAGGAAGCTGGGGAGGAGATTGGTGAATGTTCATTCACCAATTTCCTTGTGTATGGACTTTTTGGGGTACTGAATTCTGTCGCAGTTTCATGGACGCACACAATTTTTAACCTGGGCATATTGGGTATTAATGTGCTCGTTGTTTATATTATTTAAAAAAAACGGTTTTATATAGTGTTTTGGGCACTAAATTTAACTTAAGGGCATTTTTCACAAAATTTTGCGGTTTGATAATAAGTTGCGCTAATATCATGCAACATACAAATTTGCAACTGCCACCATTTTATTCTATAGGGTCTTTGCTTTCAGAAAATATATAATGTTAGGGGGTTTCAAGTAATTTTCAGGCCTAAAATGTCGATTATAACATAAGAAACATAAAATTAAGAAAATGACTTTGTCCTTAAGGGGTTAAAGGAGTTGTCACAGCGGGAGAGGAAAGTATTCAGTTTCTTCTTTTGCAGGTATCCCTGTTTCTAGTTTTCTATTTGTTCTAGAACAGGGTCACTTTAAGTTAACTTCGACAACGTGATGCACATCCCCTTCTTTTTTTTGTACACTAGTAAACATTTCAAGGAATTGACTGTCTGAAGTACAGTGGGAGGTAAGTGTAAAGCCACATTTTCCTGACAGATAATCACATTGAGCGTGGTGAGTGACACAGTATCAGCATCAATAGGTATTAAAGCCAAGGCCTGGTATTAGTAAGCAAGCTAAAATATCATATCAGTTAAGTTGTTATCCCAGTGTAGGAGTCTTCTCCAGAAACAGAAAACTTCAACACAGCAGATAATAAAGCCTTGCTGAGGTAAGCACTTGGATTGGACTCTATTTGAGAGAGGGGGTAAGAGTTAGACCCCCCTGTCAGGTTTTTATTGTAGTCTTGTCTCCCTGTCGTGGAGATTTACAAGTACCTCCTTTCCCAATTCACAGCAAGGGTGTAAATTAAGAAAATCCCCAAAATGAGGGAAAATCTATTGTAAATGGTTGCTTGGAAAAACAGGTTAGATCTCCCCTCTAACCCCCTCCACACTCAGTATTCCAAACTAAAAGATAACATACAGTATACTGTGAAGGCTGTGCCCCAAAAGGAAAATCAGAGGGCAAAGGACAATCAGGAGTTTGCTGCCAACAAATACCTACTGCATCAAACTGTCAACATGCTAGTAGTCTATAAGAAGCATGGGTCAGTTCGGCAGACTTTGGCCCTTGGGCCGACTCTAGTGTGGAACCTGATAGGAAACCAAACAGAAACAGGTCCATTGGAACCTTGGCGGACTTTCATGGTACACATATAAAAGTATTCATTAGAAAATGCAATTCTTTATTAAATTTAAGAATAGCAATAGAACGGTACATTAAAAACAGTGCATCAAACACCATAAAACTCAGAGATGATCTCACCTGGCTAATTAGTTCAATTTGTTTATATTGGTGTTTATACCTACAGTTTGTACAATTCTAAAGACCCACAGCAAGAAACAAAAAGCACCTCAATGTGTTCACAATATTCCATCAATTGCTTCTTCAGGAGGCTCTCTGATAAATTTAAAATTAATGTTGTAAATTATCACTTGACCCATATTAAAGAAGCCGTATATCACTGATCTAAGAAGGGTTCAAAACTAAGCATTTCATTTAATCCAGGTGGGCTGGTAGCCTTTTGTTCAAAAATCCAACGTGACTCTTGCTGTAAAATAACCTTTCCCCAATTGCCTGCCCATTGATCCTGATCTACCCTTTCTAGAGCCACAAAAAAATATTACGCTGGTGTCAAAATTGTGGAAGAGGCCTACATGTCAGCTAATCAGACTTAACGGTTTCCCAGACTCAATCAAATATATATGGTCATAGAACCTCCTTCTAAACTGCCCTTTTGTCTTTCCAATATAGAATTCTCCGCACTTACAGTTCATCAAATAAATTATAGCAATTATTGAACAATCAACAAAGTGCCTAGGTTTATGAAGTGCTCCTTTAGGGAAGGACGTAACATCCCTAATGGAGCGATAGTCTCACTGTGCTACTATGCACTAATGCATAGTCCTAAAACAATATATATTCTACTGTACGTGTATATATATATTAGGGCTGTGGAAATTAAAGATTAATTTCTCGATTAATCGTTCAACTTTTTGATCGACTAAATTATTTTGATCGCTAATGAAAACACTCACCTCTCCGCCGGCTTCGGGGAGTCCCGACGGCGATCACTTGTGGAGACTTCCTGAGGCCTGTAATTGAAGTCTTACCTGTACATCATTAGAGAAACATTTCCAGAATCTTCTGTTGTTGAATTTCTGTGATTCTAGTGCAATAGTTAAGATAGCTGCTGAGCTGCGATTTCAGAAAAGCCTGTCAAGCTGCACAAATGCATTTCAACACTTGATTAATACATGGGGGTATTTGGCAAGCTCTGATAACAACGCTAATACTAAGCACAACTACAGTCAGGCACCCTCCCCAATTTAAGTTTGCCCCACCCCTTTTAAGACACTTTGCGTAAACTGTCAGTCGCTGGATACAGCATGCATGTCAGAAGCTGAATATCCAGCTTCTGACACGTTATCATAGTAGCTTAGCAGAGAAGCCAGTGTCTCAGGTGGGCTGTAAAGGATCTCATGTGGGCTCTGCAGGGTCTCAGCCTGAGACCTTGCAGAGCCAACCATAGATCCTGCAGACCCCACCACAGACCCCACACAGCCCACCATAGATCCTCCGGACTCCACCATAGATCCTGGAGAGCCCACCTGAGACCCTGCAGAGCCCACCACAGACTCTGCAGAGCCCACCACAGACTCCGCAGAGCCCACCACACACCCCATAGAGCCCATGGATCCTGCCTGAAACCCTGCAAAGTCCACCTCAGACTTTGCAGAGCTCACCATAGACCCCACATTGCCCACCTGAGACCACACATAGCCACCAAAGACCCCGCACTACCCACCATAGAACCATGCCCACCATTAAGCCAATATTATGGTTGGATTACATGCACCAGATGAGGTTAGGACACAGATGGTCATCTGTAAATGGCTGTTTCTAATTAAATGGATTATGAAGAAGTTCTGTCTTTTATTTTGATTTGTGTAAGGCAGAAGTAGAGAGCAGCATTATTATTTTTTTGCCTATGCTCAGTTTTTCCAGGGTGCGTGGAATTTAGTTCCATTTAAACTTTATCAAATGCCTTTTTGCAATGGTGAACAATAGACTTGGATGGTAATGAGTTCATACATATTTAGGTATTTAATCATGTTGTCTTTGGATTTTCTCCCTGGAATGACCCGGCCTCCTCCTCCAACTCCGCAGCTGGTGCCCCCAGGCCCTGGCCTCCTCCTACACCACCACTACTGGGCCCCGGACTCCTCCTCTTTCACCGCCGCTGCCAGGCCCTGGCCGCCTCCTCCACCACCGCCGGGCCCTGGCCTCCACCACCACCTCCTCAGCTGCCGCCGCCAGACCCCCAGCCACCTCCTCCACCTCCTAGGCCCTGGCCTCCTGACTGGGCCCCCACTGCCCCAGGCCCCATAGGGACCGCAAGGATCACTATGGCTGTAGTTAAGCCACAGGTAGCATGTAAGTGCCTTGCTCCAAAAAAAGGGAAACATCCATCAGTTTGCCTATGCCAGTAAGCCTAAAATTAATTTTCCTAATATAGTTTGCTGTAATATAGTTTCCTTAATTGCCTGTGTGTGATTTAATGATACAGTTGTGAGTAAGATATTTCTGTGGTAATAAATAATTCAAGGGTTTTTTTTATGGTGATTTAGGAGACCTTGATAAAAGTCAGATTAAGAGTCAGATTCCTAAATGGACATTAGGAATAGTTATTTTAACCATCTGTAGCACTCTTCATCAAAAGATATATGCTAATCTCTGATCAAAAAATATGTTTGCAAATATATTTGCCACAAAAATGGAAAAAGTAGATTTCATTTTCATGAGCTCAACGAGCTTAAAGAAAGTAACAACGTGTATGTAATGCTAAGACTTTTGTCACCAAAACAGGCACAGAGAGAATGTCTTCCAATGTGGGCACTTGAAAACTGTCTAAGAGCAGATTTCCAGCCCTTTTTAGATAATTTCCTTGCATTTCCTGTTGTGTCTAGAGTACAGAGCATTAATCGAAATCTATCTGGCACACAGAAGGAAAAACGGGTTTAACAATTCTTCTCTACTGCCACTTTATCCAAAATGGAAAAAAAAACTGTTTTGGCTTTAGATATACCTTAATTCTTTGTGGAAATCTAATGTTGTTTGGGACCCAGAAACAGACTCCTCTTTTAATGTGGCTGAGATTCAAAATGGTAATTTATCTTACGCACACCATATTTGCTCAGCCTTATCAATAAAATCGTCAGGCTAGTTTCGTTAAAATGAGAGTGAAAAATAGGAAAATTACCACATAAGAAAAATTCAGTTAGCTTTGAGAAAAGATTACCTGTGCGGCATTTTTATCAATTCAATCAATTTTCATGCAAGAGATGCATGAGAGAGAGAGAGAACACCATGTTATTAAAATGTGTAATATGGAGAATCTTAGCGTGAAACTGCAGAGTGAAAGTAGGGCGAAACATAAAAGATGGGTGAACTTTTCCAAAAGCTACAATCACAGAAACAGATGCAAATTATGAACTGCTCAATTGAAACTAACCAGTAACAGCAGACCTAAGGAAATAAACTTAAAATAGACATCTAAGGCAAGGACTTTGGATAGAAAAGTTTTCGTTGGATAAGATCCTACACCAATTTTTACCATTTTTATTTTAGATTCCTTTTATTAATTTAATTAAAATATAATTTTACCGTTTTGAGTAATGATTTTTAGAATTAGAAATCCGTAGTTCCTAAAAACAACCACCCACCCCCTGGAATGTCTGTGTAAAATTATGTAAAAAAAAATGAATCATTTAAGATTAAATGATGACAAATATAGAATTATCATCAATTGAATTGGTAACTGTGATATCGCTAAGGTATAAGCAATTTTGATGTTTGATTTTTTGAGGATTAATCACATTAATAACATTTCGCATAATCTGAAGAAATCTGATAAAATTTGGCAAGCTTTTCATAAAAGAGAACAAGGGTGCAATTTGTTGGTGCTGTGGTGCTGATATGTGTTTGAATTTACATATATGGTGTACATGCTGTAAACTACAGCCATATTGGGGCATCATAACTTTTGAAAGAAAAGCTAAATATCTATGTGCACCATATATATTAACTAAATTAAGGTGATAATCTCAATAGTCTAGAAAAGATTCTATCATTGATCTATATTGACGATGATGATGAAGATAACTAGAATAACACTAGTGTAGTGACCAGTCAGGTTTCATCTTTGACTCTGGCAAAACGAAACAACAAATCTGACTGGTCACTGTTAGCAAATAGTCTGACTGATCACATATAGGCAAAGGGCAACAACTACCTTTGTTCTCTACTCCTTGTTTGTTTTTTTAAAATCCTTCTCGGGACTTCAAAAACAGCAAGTGCACACAGTTGTGTGTGGAGCTCAGAGATCACTTAGTCATGTGCAAACAATGGTGATTTTTTTTTCAACATATTTGAACACCAAACATTAGATCTTTATCTAACCACTTCAGTACTGGCATGTAACACCCATTTCATTAACAGGCCATTTTTCAGTTTTCAGTGCTGTGAAAGTTTGACTGAGAATGACTCCGTCACGCAACACTAACAAAATTTAATTCAATATAATTTTTTTGAGAAAGATAGAGCTTTCTTTTGGTGGTAATTAATAAGCCCCCGTTTTTAGAAATGACTATATAAAGTAAAAAAGACAAAAATTATTGAAACAAAAACGTTTTCCTTACTTTGTTTTAAAACATATTTAATAAAAAATGTCTGCAAAGTACGAAAACCCCTGAGATGGCCCCTTCATGGAAAGGAGACACTACAGTGTGACCTGACTTTTACATACAGGTCACATACAGTGGGAGGATGGAGATGAAGGGACTAATGTACAGAATACAGGATAAGGGAAATGAAGGGGTTAATAGACACATCAGAGTAGAGATAGAATAGAGCTAACATATATAGGAGAGGAGCTTGTTTTTACTGAGAAGTAATGATTGGATGACTCGTCCCTTCATTACTCCCTTTTACTCTCCACTGCCTCTGATGTAAAAAGAAGGCTTGGCAATGTAAACATTGTCATGTGATCGCTGTGACAACCAATCACAGGACGCAATCGGCTCTGTGTCTAAAGCCACTGTTCTCTGCTGTCTAATGGCAGGGGCTTCAATAGCTGCAGGCATGCGCACACAGGCATTCACGGAACAATGCACCAGAGGACGGGCTGTTTTAATACGGTGGCCATTCCACAGGTGGTTAAACAGTGGCTATAGATAACGGTGATATGCTTGAATACCTGCCTTTATTTTTAAATTATTTAAAAGAAATATTAATAGATGCAATAGGGTACTGTGGAAAAAGTAAGTACACTTTTGGTATAATTAAAGGGTGTATTCCCCAAAAGAAATGTCTATACTCTAAAAGTCCTATGCTCTTTTAAATTCCTTATTGGAAATGGGGTCACCGAATAAAGTTACAATGCCCTCTTTTGCACATTGGCTGATAAGGGCTGTGCCTTGCAAGATTTGACCTTCAACATTTCTGCTCTACTCTTTTGAGCCATGAAAAACACAAAAAACTAATTTTTTTAAACTGAGCTCATGGTATCCCCCCCCCCCCCCCCCCCCCACCCCCTACAATCTATCATGAATGCTGCTGCTAAACTCATCCACCTAAACAACCGCTCAGTGTCTGCAACACTCTCTGCCAATCCCTCCTCTGGCTTCCGATCACCCAAAGGATAAAATTAAAAATATTAACAACCACTTACAAGGCCATCCACAACTCTGCCACCGGCTATATCTCAAACCTTGTCTCAAAACTTCACCCTAACCGTCCCCTCCACTCTTCCAAAGACCCCCTGCTTTGCAGCTCCCTCGTCAACTCCTCCCATGTTCGCCTCCAGGACTTCTCTAGAGTCTCTCCCATCCTCTCGAACACTTTACCCCAACCTGTCTGTGTTAGGTCCGAGGTGTGGGCCCGAGATGAGGAGGACCTCCCTTGCAAACCCGTCTGATGACCACTGGGGCTGAAGGCAGTGTGCTCAGGCAAGGGGTGCACGGATGCCAGATCAGGATATCGGGTATCTGCAGCAGGTGGTGGCTTAGCAGAGTAGGCAGCCGTGTGCGGAGAAGGTACTGGAGACCAGTGGGGAAGTTGGAAGACAAGCCGGGTCGGTAATAGGCGGGCAACGAGGTACAAGGCAGGATCCAATGGAGAGTCGAGGGGAAGGCCGGGTCGGTAACAGGCAGACAGCGAAGTACAGCAGGATAATCCAGAGGGAACGTCAGGGAGGAAGCCAGGTAACAGGATACAATACAGTAGCAGATCACAGACGACTGGTGCTGGCTGATAATCACTCAGCAATTAATCCAAGTCCTGTGGGGCTTTAAATAAGCTGAGGACGTTGTACTGCACGTGCGCGGGCGTGATGACGTCACCCGCGCACGCCAGTGCAATGACGTCACGCCGTGCGCGGCGGATCCCGCCGGGTCACAGGGCGTCTGCGCCTGTGCGGCCTAGCGGTGCCGATGGAATGCCCCCTCCGTGTGAGTCCCCGCACAGCGGCTCCGATCGGGACACGGCACGTCCCGCGGGACGGAACCCGACATGGCCCACGAGCCACCCGGACTGGGACCCGACATGGAGCCACTCGGACTGGGACACGACAGTCTGACTATCTCCCACTCCGATTGCCTTCACGAGATCCATTAAGACTCATCTCTTCAGGGAAGCCTATCCCAACTCAAACTGACCACTCAACCATCACGTTCTTAGACACTTCATCCCCACACAGCTACCTCCTCATGTATCACTTCTCCCTCCTTTTTAATTTGTAAGCCCTCACGGGCAGGGCCCTCCTTACCATCTTGTCTTGACTTGTAATGTGATTGTAATGTCTTCCTTATATTGTAAAGCGCTGCGCAAACCGTTGGCGCTATATAAATCCTGTATAATAATAAAAATAATTGTTTGGATCTTTAGTTTGTGACTGCCTGAGAGCTATAGTCAAAAGTAGACATGTGCATAGAATAAAAATTTGTTTCAGTCGAAACGAACGAAAAGGGAAAAACCTTTTCATTCGTTTCGTTTGATGAAACAAATAATTATGCTGTTTCGGATTCAGAGGCAACGAACCTTCGAATCCGAAAGCGCACATTTAAAAAACAGAATGCACACTGCTATCTTAAGGCCAGGCGCATGATGTCACATGATGCTGGCATTGGGCAACGTCATACGCTTGTAAAAAAAATAATTACTATATGCCCAAATATATTTTTGTATATCCGGCCATATAATAATTTGTTATTTCGGATTCAAACAAACCGCTGAATTAATGGAATTTCTTGATTCAGCAAGTTTGTCCTAATCTGAATGCACGTCTCTAGTCAAGTCCTTGTAGCTGTTTATTTGACATCACATATGGCACCTTATCCCTTTTCAATGGTTCATCCAGGAGTATGTAAGATCATAACAGCAATGCAATTATGGAAACTTGGGTTTATTCTATGGTGCATTCTGGCATGGGCTAGCTAACAGCTTTAGAGCTCTAGTTATATAAAATATACAGTATATACACCTCAGTCTATGAGATGGATATGGCTTTTTGACTGCCATACTGCTGCCCTGGTTATTTTCTGAACGGTTGGGGAAGACTGAAAAATAGCTTACATAAATGTGTGGTCTGCACTGATAGATGTGATCATCTGGAAAGTTCTTATATGTCAAATCTTTAAAATCCATTCCTAAACTTCACAGAACTCACAGGCAATATACATATCCTGTGTTCTAACAGCATTGCACTCTATAAATCTTGTTGTAATGGATCACATTTTCCATCTTTTGACTTTACACAAATGACAAAACATTGATTTGATGGTTGGAAAAATACTTAGCAGATTTCTTTTTACTAGGACAACTAAAAATCAATTATTATATAGCACACTGTAAATGGCTATTTAAGCTTTGGCTCAGCCTATACGCCACACTTTGTGATTCCCAACCCTGCAGCACTATGGCGTCAATTCTAAAAAGCAACTTGGAGAAAGAAATATTTCAGATTAAAGGGGATAGACTGGTTCATGTTCTGCAGCTTGCAAACTCAAGTGAAGAAGATCTCAAGAACTATCTATGCATATCTGGTATGTACCTGTGTTTTGTATTTTTTGCTTGGGTGTGATGTCATTTTTTCAGTTGTAATTTAAAACATACATCATGTCATTCATACATATGTTTGACATAATGTCTAAAATGGGGTACAAATGCTTAAGAGGAATTGTTAGGTTTTCATCTTTAGACTGTATAAGCAGTTATATAAACGCTGCTAGACAATATTTGGTGTTCTTATATATAGAACAGACAGTCCAGATCAATTTATTTAGATTGATAGTCCTGGTTTTACAGTTGCAGATTTAAGGAATGGTAAAAGCTGAGTTACCTAACATAGGAAATAACTAGATCTTAATTTAATATGTGTACCTCATGGCATGACCCGTTCATTTGGTATGGTTGTTAATGCTAATAGTTAAACATGGAATCAGGTGGCTGCAACTCCATATATTAGCAATGCAGACATGGTGAAGAGATTCAGTCTTTGTTAAACCAAACATTAGAATGGGGGAAATAGGTCATCTAAAATACTTTGACTATGGAAGGATTGTTGGTGTCATATATAGTGGTTGCAGTATCACGCACAATGCTTAGCTCCTGCAATTTTCACACACTGCAGTCTCTGAAACTGTGGTAAGGACTACATCTGTTAGTGAAATTCCTTGTTACTAAGAAAGGTCAGAGCAGGATGGCCAAACTCTTCAAGCTGGCAGAGGTCCAGAATTTCCCACATAAATCTTTACAGTGGTGATAAACAGAAGTATATCTCAGTACCCACAACAAGTTGAAACTTGGAAAAAACCTTGATTGTAATATGTAAGGCATGACATCTGTGTGGGTATTGAGAGGACTCCTAATCAGTGACAGTATTCTGTAAGCTCTACAGCTATACGGCCTTTATGAAATCTTGCAGTAGTATATTTCCGCATATGTCGACCAAACTTTGAGCACAAGAAAAAATCTACTTACAAAGCTCGCATTCAGATGTTTTCTCTACATTGACACTTTCCTTGCTGAAACAGCTACTGCCTGCATCTTCAGACAGTGGCAGGTCATCTGTCTGTTATAATTCCCCTTCTCAGATGCCCCTGGAAGAACACAGCCAGCAGTGCCATGCTCCCCCAGGATGGGTAAACATCATCGCTATGTTTCTCACATGGTGGGCTTCAATCCTTATTCCCCATTGTACTCACACCCTTTCATCCACATAGACTGTTGCTATGCAACTCCATCAGGGAGGAAACAAATCTCTTAAACAAATACTTTAAAAATAACTTCATTCTGTGTAATAGAGAATACTGTTGCAATTGCTATTCAGTGTCATCCTACCCCCCTCACACAAATAAACGTACAAAGGAAACACTATATGCAATAAACTCCAAACGCAAACACACACGTACGCAAGAAATGATGTATGCATTAAAAGGGAACAAAATAGAAATCAGCTTTTTAATTGCTTCCTTTATCCAAATATGTACAAACTAGTCATAAGGAAGTGAGGTCATTATTGAACTAAATTGAATCGTGTTGATATCAAAAATTCAAACAATAACACTCTTTTCCTTTTTTAACTGAGTTTAAATTGCCGGTGCTATGTCTTTATGACATCTATATATTATGTACATTTTTTTAAGAAATTCAAAAATAATTCCAGTCAAGCAGGAAAAAACCTGTATATGTACAGTCGGCAAGATATCTGTTTTTGTCCAACTTGTAGTCATCTGTTTTCAAACAACATGTGTTGTTATACTGCACTAAGGGCTCCTGAAGAACATTGAACAAGACCAACTCCCTTATAAAGGGTATCTATCATCAAAAACTAAAAATAAATACAGTATGTCTTTCTATATTGAATTTCCATAGATTCTATCCCACTCCTAATAACCATATCGATCTAGAAGTTTGTAAGCTTAATTGAAGATGCCCATAGGATGTACTTCCTCAATTCAGTGACACAATTTCACTTAGTCCTGTAATTATGCATTTCCTTGTGTCACTACTCTAAGTCCACAATGTTACATCATCATTGCTTGCTGAAAGCAATGCATGATGGTATATGTAGTCTTATTGAGATTGCATCACATCAAACAGTATAGGATCCAGGAAGTTGATGAAAGTAATGGGCAGACAGAAGGCAGCACTACATAAAATTGATTTTTTTGTATTATTAAAAACAACCCTATTATGTATTCCTATTACAAAGCGGATGTTATAACAGGATAGTATATGCTGGGACTTTACAACTCCTTAAAAAGCATTTAGGGTATTTCTGATACACCACTTATGTGTATCCTGAAGTTTCAGAGACTACATAGTCAAACCCATGACGCTTACCAACATTTTATAACCTGACCCCATATCTTCCCTATGTTGACCTTACTGTCTGGCATTGGGTTTATTGCTAGCATCCTCCGCTGCAGGTATCTCCTGACAAAGCCATTCTACCCACAAACATGGGGACTTGCCTGTACAACTCCTGGTGCTTTCAGTATAGCACAAGAAACAAAAACTATTGTGTAGACATTTTGATTTTAGCACAATTAAAATGTACTGTATGTGTCCGTGGTACCATTAGCAGATTGTTTATTAATATTACATGTTCATAGGGATGCAGTTTTGTAAACTATGTTCCCCTTTCAGTCCTACGTTGCTTCAACTATTGATTTTTCTGGAATCTGATTATCAGAGATCAGCAATTCTGGCCAAATTCAAGATTTGCTTGCTTGGTGAATATTTGCAAGTTGAAAACAAACAAATGGGTCTTCTGGATATTTCCTAGTCCACTTGGGGACCCCCCAAACCCCCAGACCTGTGATCTGTGAGCACAATGGACCAGTGTGTTACAAAGGGTACAGGGGATTGTGGGGTGGCATCCCACTTCCTTTATTAGGTGGTCGAATATCTCTTCCTCATTTACACAATAAGAAAGGACCAAGGAAGGATGGAGCTCTTCTCTGTTGTGAAGTCTTTAAGAGTTATGTATTGCAATGGTAACCCCTGTTTTGGTCTGAGAGTGAGTCAGATTTTCCTTACTTAGGGGTGTACTCACTTTTGTTGCTAGCGGTTTAGGCATTAATGGCTGTGTGTTGAGTTATTTTGAGGGGACTGCAAATGTACACTGATATACAAGCTGTACACTCACTACTTTACATTGTAGCAAAGTGTCATTTCTTCTGTGTCGTCACATGAAATTATATAATAAAATATTTACAAAAATGTGAGGGGTGTACTCACTTCTGTGAGATACTGTACATACACTTGAAAATGTATATCAAGCCAAAAACCTTTTTTTAAAGGAGAACTATGAGGTGAGTGCTTTTCACTCACCTCATAGTTCTAGCCGACCTGTGACAATGAGACTGTCACAGGTCGGCTCAGTAGATCACACATACTGGTGTTCGCACACCTCCCTCCCCGCTGGATTTCCCGGCTCCGATCCGCCAGCCCTGACTGATCTGCCAGGCGGAACGGACGGGGGAGGGGGCGGGTACAGGTGGCTCTGCCTCTTGATAGGCAGAGCCAGCTGTCACTCACGCAGCTGGGCGGATCCAGACATAATTGTCGGGACCCGCCTGAGCTGCGGCGTCTCAGTATACCGCGAGCAGTGGCTCGCGGTATACTGTGGCATCTCAGTATACCGCGAGCTGCAGCTTGCGGTATACTGAGCTTAGGGTGACTGGAGGACGCTAGTTTGTGTCCTCCCATTACCCTAAGAAGAACTATGGCGAAAAGCCTTAACCCCATAGTTCTCCTTTAAATGTTGGATAGAGTAGGCAAATAATTAAAACCCCCGTCTCTTGTTACTGCTTTTCAGATTTCCCCCCAAATTCTGCAACAGGGACACAGATATACCGTAAGTAAAAATCTAACAAGGGTAAACAACACAGCTCACTGCTAAATGCCTTTTCTTGTGCTTGAAGGTGACATTTATTATTTGGTATCACAGTGTCTGCAACAAATGATGTCTTCTTGACTTGGCTATCTGTGACAGAGAATAAAATGGTTTTAAAATATGAATCGCGGGGCACGTGGTTTTTGAAAGATTTGACACTAATTGATGGAGTCGACCAATCACAGGTAAGTGGAAATTGTTCTAATCATAAAGAATGCATACATGAATGTGTCTGAAGGCAGAACAGCTCTTTATAGACACAACAATCAATCACATTCTCCTGTACTGTGCTGCATATGTACTGCACTGAAAGGAAGAATCTGGCTGAGTGAATGATTGGTGAAATTAAAGTGGAACTACCAATGGCGACTTTAGGAACAATATATAGGGGGGCACATAAGATACCACAGTCAAAACTGAGGGGGGGGCACTAATAATTTTAATTGCATGTCACAACCACTGGGCACCGAGAGCTGGTTTAATTGCGGATGGCATCGGCGCCCCGCGGTTGCGACATGTAGTCCAAAACTGCCCACAATCCTGCATACCGCAACCTGATGCCATCCGCATTTAAATCAGCTCTCGGCACCCGGCAGTTGCGTAATACAGGAGGGGCTGACTGGCAACCTTTAGCCCTGCGGGCAAGTGCAACCCAGAGGCCTGTGGTGCAGCAACTTGCCCCCTCCCGCTCTGCCTCTTCCCTTGCCTTCTCTTCGCCCCTGCCTGACACTTTTGCCATCCATGTAATGGTAGTGTGAATGGTCAGGTTATGTGAGGACTCACTAGTAAGTCCATGAAAGGGGTGACTGGCTGGGGCATGGTGCTCTCCTCCCACTGGGCTCCCTACATGGTTCTGGCCTTAATCCGCTCCATGTCCGGTACTTAGGCACCCTCACCCACTGTAGAACGCCGCTGGCTGTCCGGGCTTCTGGCCTGTGAGCTCTAGGAGGATAGTGGGAGGGGCCGGACAGTGTCAACATTAGTGTTTTTCTCGGCCCTATACATTTTCTCGACTGTCACTTCCAGTTGGGCCTAGTCATCCGAATCGGCTGTTTTCATGACCCCCTTTCTTTATGACATGCGCAACTGGAAGTGACGCGGTAAATACATTTATGAGTTGAGGAAAATAAAGCACACTGGTAGTGCAGGGATGCCTTGTCAGGGCTGTGTGAGTGCATGACTGCTGCGGCCCTGGTAGTTCTGTCACTAACTTCAAGCTGTAGAGGGACTACAAAAATCAGCACATTATACAGCAATGCAGAATAATACCATCAGCTATAGAGGACTATAAATCTCAGAAATACATTGTACAGCAATGCAGAATGGCATTGGCTATAGAGAACTACAATTCCAAGCAATACATTATACACCAATGTAGAATAATACCAACAGCTATAAAGGACTATAAATCCCAGCAATACATTATACAGCAATGAAGAATACCAGCAGCTATAGTGAACTACAATTCCCAGCAATACCATTATACAATAATGCAGAACTGCATCAGCTATAGAGGACTAAAAATCCCAGTAATAACATATTACAACAATGCAGAATAATATGAAGCTACATATTCTATGTTGCTCTAGGTTCGCCGCCTGCTGTCTCCAGGGTCTCAGGAGGGTTGTGTGGGCTCTGTGGAGGGTATGCGGGCTCTCAGGTGGCCAGTGTGAGCTCTCAGGTGGGCTGTGCGGGCTCTCGCCAGGGGTCCAGAGAGTTTCATGGGTGCATGCGGTGCAGCAGAGGAAGCTCCCCAATTAGGCTCTCAGGTGGCCAATGCGGACTGTCAGGTGGCCAGTGGGGCTCTCTGATGGTCAGTGTCAGATATGTGGTGGTCAGTGGGGGCTCTGTGGTAGCCAGTGGGGGGTCTGTGGTGGCCAGTGGGGGCTCCCTGATAATTAGCGGGGGCTCTGTGGTGGCTCCCAGGTGGTTAGTGGGGGTTCTGTGGTCGCCAGTGGAGACTAAATGGTGATTTCCTGGGACAGTCCACGGATGGAGGAGACAGTCCCTGTACAAATTGTCCCCCGGAACATAAAGTAAAAACTTCTTTTTTTTATACTCACATAATCCCTAGATCCACCGACAAGTGCAGCCTCCCATCTCCCATGCTGTCAGAAGCTGCATACAGCATGTGCCGGTTATTATTTAAACCGGTGCGCTGTATGCAACTTCTGAGAAGATACGCTAGCGGTATGTACAGTGCTGGCGGTGAGTATTACAGCCAGACCAGCTCTTTTTTTGCTTTCTTTTAGTTATTACCTTATCTGGGGAAATATTTTTAAGTATATATATTTGTTTTCAGTAAACTGGAGTTGTTCTTTAAATTTAATCCACAATCCATTATACTTTCATGTTATGATTGCATGTTGAAATGCATTTACATATTGCATTTTTGGAGACATGCATCCCACCCCCCAAATAGTAATTGACTTAAATGATAAAACGTAGGTCAGTCCAGTATAAGTGCAGCAAAAAAAAAAGGTGTTTTTCCAATCTAAGTTGCAAGTTAGTGGGAACAGGCCTAATTGAATACATTCGTTTGTTATGCCCATGTATTTTGTCTGTGCATCTGCTGTAAGAAAGCTTTCGGACATGTATTCTTCTCTATATGGAAATTTTCCAAACATGATTTATGTAGGTGGTTCTTATAAAAATAACCGTAAAATATGACACATATTCTATTATATGATGCAAGCAGAGGCGATTATTTAGATCTGATAAATGCTTTGGAGCAAGTGACAGGTCATGGTTAAGTTCTGTCTCTAGCTTTTTTTTTTTTTTTAATCTTCAGTGCAGCAAAAGTCTTATTTATTTTATGTCCAGTTGGTGCACAGAACAGAACCTTTTAGGGATCAAAAAGTATTTGTTTTTCTTTGTTTTCATTCTTTATCTGCTTTTGTTAAATGATTAGCATGCTTATATAGGGGTCCTGGGTTTTATCCCCAGTAGGGACACTGTCTGCATTGAGTTTGTATGGATTTCCCCCATTCACTTTAGGCTTCTTTGTGCGTATCTTTGGTGTGGCGCGACAATAACCTGTTCAAAGGATTTTGCTTGCTGGTGGAATTCTTACCTGTTTACATTGAACTATGCAGCAGTGTTACTTAATTGTTTTGTATTTAATACATCTGAGGCAGAGTCAAAAACATGGGCAGAAGGTTTTAATACTGAGCCCCTGAGCAATAGGAATTGAGAGTGGTTTACACCTACCCACATCAACATTATTGAATTATGTCTTTTGGGCGCATTTACCCTTTATTCGGTGCACCACTCCCAAAGTAATCCCTTTATGGGCAGAACTGTACCATTTATTAATAAACGAAAGCCTAATACAAAGTCCTGTGTGCATTTTTAATACTGCAACATCTTCTCCATAAACACAATCTAGTGGTGGAATTCTATCCTAAAAAGTATCATACAAACACAGTGAAGAACATTGTCCATTTCTTACTTGTGGGGTTTATTCACAAAAGGGTGAAGAGTTTGGAGAAGGCAGGAGAAGTGAACAATCTACGACAACACAAGTGAACTGGAAAGTGAGCTTAATTGGATAATTTTTCCAAATCGGCTATTTTGGCCTAGGCTTTTCACTTCTCCTGCCTTTTTTGTGCCCATCACCTGCTTAAGCGCACAAGGTGGCTGTCTCATTTGCCTACCCCTTGGCCTGGCTCTGATGATGATGATGAACCAGTAAATGTTCTCTTGATAAAAAATGATTTGTGCTCGGAAAATTACTATTTAGAAGTTTGGAGAAGAAATTCATCTCATTACTTCAGCACCTAATACCCACAAATGGTTTAAGACTGTATGATGTTTGAATACAATATTTACAGGGCTATTCACTAAAGGGTGAAGGGTTAGGAGAAGGCAGGAGAAGTGAATAATCTAGGACAAAATAGCTGATTTGGAAAAATTCTCCAATTCAGCTCACTGTTCAGTTCAGCTTTGTTGTCTTAGATTGTTCACTTCTCCTGCCTTCTCCAAACGCTTCACTCTTTTGTGAATAACCTTGTTATTCTTTATGCTTCTGTCTATATAAACCCAATTTTTTGACAGTTATGCACTTTCATTTAGTAAATTTTATTTTTTAAATTTTATTTTTAACTAGGTTATGCAATAATATAGTCTCTATTAAAGTCT
>NW_017306963.1:860665-892821 GCF_000935625.1 Nanorana parkeri
ACACCTCCAAAGACTTTTTGAAAAGTTTTGAAAACTTTGTCAAATGTTTGTTTTGTAAAATGCTAAGTTGAGTAAGGAAGATGGATTGTAATATTGCTTTACATTTTGCCATTGTGAATTAAGCCAATATTTTCAGTGCTACTCCAAGTACAATTTTCTCTAAAGGAACACAGACAGAAATAAAACAAACGTTGATGTAGTTGACCAGGAAATGGTTAGAACTGTTACAATTTTCTTCGTTGTGTGTCTCCTCATTGGGGAGAACAGGAAGTGATAGGAAATCTCTAAAGCTTCTTTACCCTATCCCCCAAAAAAATCAACTTTAAATTTCATATTGCCTGTAAGTGGCATATTTTTTTGCGGTCTAGGAATCAGGATTGACCCACTAAAAAGGAGATTTGGAAAAAAATTGTAGTGAAGAAAATAAAACTGCTAACAGATTTCCTTTATATAGTTATGCTCAAGGCTTTCTAATAATTGCAATTATGAACATACAGTTTGCTGTACAACAATAAAACATTTCATTTTGCAAGTATGCTGTGAAATTAATATTTATCTTTGTCATTGTAGGATAATGCTCTCTTCAGGTTGCATTTCAATACTGAAGTTCATACTATGGAAGCCTATAGTACTGCATCTAAATATGCCTTCCTCCGTTGTCTAAGAAAGAAGAGTAAACAATATCTTCAACAAGAACTTCAGTGGATTCATTTTGATAATGATTTTGTTGGAAAAGCATCTTTGCTAGTCCCTGACGATGCAGTGCTGTATGTGACGCTGTGTATTAAAGTTTTTAGCTGTGCCTGCCTCTGTAGCTGGTTTTGAAGACCATTTAGATGTTTCATCTCATAAGCTGTACAAGATCACTGACATTCAAGATTTACCCATTTGTGAGACACTCGCATAGTGCAAACGACTTTAATGCAAGTGCACATCAATGTAATCTTATTTATAAGAAATGTCTTATCAATGTCCTTTTAGATATACAGTGCACAGCCCAAAAAAAAGTCACACACTCTAATATTTAATTGGGCCGCCTTTAGCATTAGGTATGGCTTGCATTCAGGTGAGCTTATACACTGTCACAACATTTATTTACATACACAGTTGCATATTTTCACCAAGATTTTGTACTGATGATGGGAGAGTCAGACCACTACGTAAAGTCTTCTCCAGCACATCCCAAAGATTCTCAATGGGGTTCAGGTCTGGACTCTGTGGTGGCCAGACAACGACAGTTCATGTGTGAATATGATGTCTCATGCTCCCTGAACCTCTCTTTCACAATTTGAGCCCGATAAATCCTGGCATTGTCATCTTGGAATATGCCCGTGCCATCAGGGAAGAAAAAAATCAATTTATGGAAAAACCTGGAAAACCATTACTTAGGGCACATATCTCATCAAAATTAATTAGTGGGGAGGAGATATTATGTATTAAATCATTTGTTTCTGTTATTGGGTCATCCTGGATCCATTGGAATACTGCAGAACTGTGCTCTTCTGCCCCATTGTTGGTGGTGTGTGATCATGTCTGAACTCGATGTTGTGGGTCTTGGTGGGTTTGTCCTAAATCAAAACTCAGACAAATTGGCACCTGAGAAGATGGAGATGTGGATGTAGTCTTATTGTTGCTCCCAATCCTCCCTATCTCATCTTAGGAGGACCATTGATGCACCTGTTGCGGACTATAATCCTTGGTGTCACAATCAAATTTTCAATATGTCCTATGTTCTTGTTCACTACAGGAGATGATACCATCTCCCTGAAAACACAAAAACAAACTGTTACTGTGTGATCAGTGCACTATGCTATCAGTCAACAAAATTGCTATAGTACAGCAACAATCAAATGTTGAAACAACGTTGCTTAGAGTCAGTTTGAAGAAACAAGCCACAATATCATCAGAGTCACAAACTGTCCTTTTTTATCATAAGCAGAAGTCCTTTATCAAGCCTTGCAGCATTGTGTTTTTGCAGAGTGGAGCTCCTTGTTTACTACAAGCTATAACAAATAATTGTAATGCACACTGGCACAGCAAAAACAATAAGTATTGCATTTGCACATGTCGGGTAGACACAAAAGTTACTTTCTGCACCCTTCATGGCTGCATGTGACCACCAGCACACAGGTGTTTGGAACTGTGGATTGTGTGTTATTTGGAAACTTTCCTTCTCAGATCAGTGACTTTCTCCACACAGAAATGTCCATAAGTCTCTTCTCCCACTCCATGTCACATAGATATATTGCTAGGAAGGCATTTTAGGGCTGTGCCCCTTCCCCAACCTGGCAAGAGGGCACAGTTCTATACATTTTACAGTAAAATAATAATCTAGATGGGAGCCAATTTGCAAAATGAGGCTTGACACACTGAACAACAAGGCTCAGCACACCACCGAGGGAGGTTAAAACCCAGAACAGAATAGAGAAGGGGTAGAGGTAAAAGAAAATGGGGAGGGGGGAGTAAGATGGATAAGTAAGTGAGGAAGAAGATCAAAGAGCTCAGGGAGCATCTTCTTAAAAAAATAAATAAAATGGCAGCACCATGCAGGGCAGAGAAAAGAGTATGGCAAGATTATCCTATGGGAGTCTTTCACCCTCATAGGAAAGAGGAACTGATTCCAGTAAAACCATGTCTGAAGGTGATTTATCAGGGGCATCTCTTGCAGAGAGAATAAGGTCTTCCAACCTTCAGATCTCTTCCACTCGGTTGATCCATTCTGTCAACGAGGAGGGGAGATTCCTTTCGCCAATTGCTCGCGATGCAGCCTTTAGCGGTATTCAGTAGATGTCTGATAGCCAATTTCTTGTACATCTTTACCGGGAAAGCATTAGCATGTAGGAGAAAGAATGCAGGGTCCATAGGGACAAGACAGTCAGTGAGACTTTGTACAACATTTCTAATAGTGGCCCAGAAGTTAGACAATTTGGAACAAGACCAAAACATGTGAAGAGTCATGCCTTTTTTCTGTTCCACATCTGCAGCACTTGTCAGATACATCTGGTAAAAGTTTGTGAATGATAGCTAGCATCCTATACCAACACGTTAACAGTTTGTAATTGCATTCTTGAATTCTAGTACAAGTGGAGGACTTAGGTGATAAAGTGAGAATGTGCTGTCTCTGAGAGGGTGTAAAGCTCACCTCAAAATCCTGTTCCCACTTGAGAAGGAAAGGGGGAACAAAAGTTGTTTGCGGCGAGACCAGCATGGAGTAAAGCAGTGACAGAGGATGTCTTGACTTAAAGGATCCTCTATGGACCGTAGAGATTTCAAGGCAGTCAATGGCCCTAGGAAATCCGATTGCTTGGGGATCCTAGAGAGAAAGTGCTGTAACTGTAAGGCCTGCAAGAAATGTAACCTGAAAAGACCTGTTTGTGATGTAAGGAACGCTAGGGTAGGCCAGGATGAGCCCATGACAAAGTGAGTTGGCCAAGATACACCCCATCTCAAAGTTTCGAGAAAATAGGATCGAAATAACCCAGTGGGAAGTTTAAGTTTCCCAAGATTGGGAGTAATGGCGATGGCTGAGGTGCTAGCTGAAATTTTTGTATGGCCTTATGACAAGTGAGTAAAATGGGACCAATAATCTGGTGAGAATTTAAGAGGGAGGCATTGTTTGAGGGCCCCATACCAAACCAGACAAAAGTAATGGCCACTGCGAGTGCTTCAAATGAACCCAAGCCCTAATGTCGCCATGCCTACACCAATCTCCCAATCTCAAGTGACAGACAAAGTAATAGTTCTGTAGGTCTGGTACAGGTAAACCTCAAGAACGTAAGGGCAGAACGTTTTTTGATCTTGCATTACAATAATAGTCACGAAGCACAGATGCATCAGGATCAATTCTATCCATCATTTTTTAATCAACTGAATCCAACTAAAACCTTAAAAATGTTTGGGTGGAGTACATTTAAATAATTGAATTGTATGACATAGTAACGGTAGATAATAATGATTAGATACATATTCAGATAAATACCTACATAAAAACATTTTTGTGCATTAATAAAAGCAAGAAACCAACTATATACCAATGTTACAAAGCATGAACATGTCATCACATCAAATACAGTGTCACAAATGAAATGCATTTCAAACAGAATGTACTTCAGTGATTGAGGGTCGGTGTACACCTATACAACACCCCACCGAGCGGCAATCGTGCACGATTCTGCACGGATTGCCGCACGGTCAGGAGTCGTATAGGTGTGCACCACGGTGGGTGCCATTATTTTGCAATGGCACCCCAGTTTCCTGCTGCGATTCCGCCCGTGCTTTTGAACACGATCGCGTGTCGTGTATCACAGAAAAAAGGTACTTGTACAGTGCGATACACCCGGTGCGACTGGGGTGCCATTGCAAAATAATGGCACCCACATCGCGATCAGTGCACACCTATACGACTCCTGACCGCACGGAATCGTGCACGATTGCCACACGGTGGGTTGTCGCATAGGTGTGCACCGGCCCTTATAGTATAAAAGCATTTTTCTTACATATCCTAAGTAGGTGTTAACAATTACACATATCCAGAAGGAATTAACTACATTGTATGAGCAGATCGCTTATGTGGAGAGGTAGTTCTCTGCTCAATTGTCAATTTTGGCAGAGGACTTTTCAGTAAGAAAAAAAAGGACTGGGAGTGATATTTTTCCTTTGCATAGTGAACTAAATTGTAGGAAATGTTCAACATTTTATGATAATGGTGACAAGCATTATAGTCGGCAACAGGTGTATACAAGGTCGCACATTGCTGCAAGACCAGATTGGATGGGAGGAAGAGTATCTACAAAAGAGATTACGTCTGGCTCTGCTATCTCCATCTTCTCACATATCAATTTTTGCTGTTCTTGCAGTTTACAAATGTTTACTTGGTGTATAAAGTCAAAGATTAAGGGGTTTCAGTCAAGAGCATTGAGGGCTCCTATTATTTCTAAAGATCCATTTGACTGTTTACAAACTAAATACCCACATACTCAAATCCTAAATGTATTGCCCAAAATTCATTAAGATACGATTCTCCAACCCCAGGCAACTGATGTCCAGGTGAGGATCCATCTGTGTGCTTATTGCTACAGTTTTAGATAGACTTTTAGCACCAGTGATTAAAGTACAAGGGCATGCATTATAAATACTGGTGTTTTGCTAAAGAAAATATGTTAAGTTACAGAAGTGGCATCAGAGACCTCACTGGATACCTTGCGATGTTTCCAGCCTGTATTCATCCATTGGTCATCAGGAACATACAAAATCTGCACTGGTCCTGATTAAATCAAGTGAAAATGTCACTGTAGATCAATTGTGGTTTGGAATTTGTTTGACTTGATTCTGTTGAATAACTTTTTTCTTTTCAGGATGTTTTCTATTTGCAATGTCAAGGAGTGGTGATGGGTTCCAAAGTTGCCCCATGTTTCCCATTCATGAACCATTTTGAAACTAGGTTCACCTATTCCAATTTAGCATTCCCTGAGCACTGTACTGTGTGGTGGCGCTACATTGATGATATGTTTACGCTGTGAAGGGTTGACATTTTAGGAAAAACTAAATGACTATGACAATTCAATATAGTTTACCATGAATGTTGAGGAAGATTCCATTTCTACGAATGCTGGAGTATAAAAAATCAAGTCTATTACTCACTGATCCATATATGAGACATACTGACAAAAATCAGCAGTTTTCATTTTCCACATACTTTTTGATCAATTGTAAGCAGTAAACTTATGAGGTTGCAATGTATTGTAAGTGAAGTAGAATGCTTGAAAGATATGACCAATAAGGTTAGAATGAGAGGATTTGATTCAACCAAAATTGTCTACGTTAAGTTTTGAAATGTACAAAAAATTGAAGGCATCCATAAGGAGTACCAATGGATTCCTTTCACCACCCAGTACAACTCGTATAGTAAATAACATTTTGGTATCATAAAAATAATGAATGACTCTTATATGAGGCTTATCTGGACATATCTGAAATATAGCAAATGTGGATTGCAGTTTCTAAAGGCAACAGTTGCTTATGAGACTAGCTAGTGAGGTCAGAGTTCTGGCGATAATCTTCTGTGTGGAAACAAACATTTTTGGAACAAGAAAGAGAGGATCTTTTCCTTGTCTTGGTTGTATACAATGTCCTCTTTTATTAAAAGGCAGTAGCTTCAGACACCCAACTACTAGGGTGAGCTAACACATTAAACAGCATTTTACTTGTTAACTCTCTTTTGTATTTTATGTATTGGTCTGCCCTGTGGCATAATCTACATGGGGAAGACCACCCAGAGAATTCAAGACAAGGCTGCACAACATTGTTCTATTAGACAGAAACAACCCAATCTACCTGTCTCTAGACACGTAGGCTATTCAGAGAGCGATTTGAGATACATGATTATTAATGGAAAATGCCACATTTGAGCAGAGGGGGTGACCAAGTTGAAGTCATCACTGCACCCAAAAGGATTGTGATCTTTATTTTTATATATAAACATTTATTAATTAAGGTCATGACAACACTTTGTTTATTTTTTGTTTTATTTTATAATTTTGTTAGATTTGGAAGAATCCTCAAGAATTGTGGGATGTTAATTATATATTAGTTTTATAGGTTTTCCTTTATTTCTGTTTTCACGTCACGTTTTCATTTGACACATTGGGGATAATTTATCAAAACTGGAGCAGACAGAAACTGGAGCAGCTGTGCATGGCAACCAATCAGCTTCTCTCTTCAGTTTGTTCAGTTATGATTTGAAAATGAAAAAGAGAAACTGATTGGTTGCCATGCACAGCTTTTCCAGCTTTTTCTGCTCCAGTTTTGATAAATTCCCCTCATTGTATTCAGTTTGATTACATGTTCATGTGCATTGCAACATTAGCAAATATGTGCTTGCTGGGTAACAGTGAGACTGTATGGTCACTTGCTCAATTGAAAAAAATCATAGGCAGTTTGACTCTTCAATAAGACATATAATTTTAATCCAACATAATTTTACTTCATCAAAAATCAGGAAAGTTAGGGTTTTTTGGGCAACCGGCTGACAACTTACAAACCAAACATTGTTTAGAAAATATTTATTTTATTTGATTAAAAGGTAAATAGATTTCATAAAATTGACAACATGATTCCCCTGCAAGCTCACTCCACAATGATAAGGTTCTTCATACAGAGATAACACTCAGAAAATTATAAAGTAAGACATGATTGATAGGCATGATAAATAGAACATTCATAAATACAATACATGATTGGTATAACAAAAATGGTGTTGGAGGAGCTTGGTTTAACCAAGCTGGTCCTCCAACACCATTTTTGTTATACCAATCATTGTTGAGCACTGCTGGCTGCTGAGAGACACCCACTGGTGGACACTGGAAATACCTGCTTCAGATCCAAGCACCACATTGGCACCAGCAGGTGCTCTGGTTCCTGACAGTTATTATGGGCAACTGCTACAGATACTGTCTGCTACAGGTTAAAATGAAATAAAATGAAAATGTCAACAATATCTGTGCCACAACCCTATATTGTAGACAGTAGATCAGAACCTGCTTGATGAGCTTGGATGTGAGCTATTAACATAAGGCTCCTCACCACAATATATATATCTATATATAATGTGTGTATACGTCCTGGATTGGGGTCTGGAGCTTGGAGGATTTGCAGAATATTGGGTGGGATAAAGCCACCAGCCAGAGGCGTAACTAGAACCTTTAGGAACCTTCAGGGCTGCTTGTTTAAAATGCTAGTGCAGTGTTCTGTCGAGAACGCCGACCCATTATCCGCGCTTACGTACAGACGGGATTACCAAGGAAACCGGCATTTATTTACAAAGTATTCGTTTGTAATTGTTAATTGTGACCAGTAATAATATACCGTCCATGGCAGTAAATGATGGGCAACCTCCTTACCTTCTTCTCCGTATCATGGTCCTCAGCAGCAGGGGCGGTGGGGGGACATATAAGGGGTGGCGGCAGAATTGCCTGATGCTCCGTTCCTCGCTGCTCAACTCAGCAAAGAAAAAAAACAACAACAAAACTTTAACCCGGCTGCTTGCCCACAGCTGAGCTGAACCGAGAGAAGAAACCACCTGCCTGGCGCCTGGAACTGCATCTCCCTGGCGTCAGGCGATACAAAGTAAATGCAAAATGTTATCCAAAGCTGGGGTAGAGAAATAGATTATATTAGGGAACATTGCAGTGTAATATTCCCTAATATAATCCATTTCTCTAATTTAAAGAAATTTTAGTACAGTGTGCAGGGTCTGGGCTTCTCATTCTTAATCTCCCCCGCCCTCCGTCGGTCTCTCTCACCTCCCCCCCTCCATCCCCCTTCTCTGAAAGGAGGAGGGGGGGAAAGAGTGAGAAACACACAGGCCGATGCTCAGAGGAGGAAGGGAAGCATGAGAGAGACCGACCGACCAATGCAGAGAAGCTCTCAGCATCGGTCGATCTTTCTCCCTCACTTTACACCAGCCCTGGGTCCACATTTTACCAGCATCCTAACAGCCCTCTCAGGATGGTTGCTGACTATGGTTCGGGGCTCCACCCAAAGAACAGAGGAGGTCTCTGTCCATGAATCAGAAGGGCTCTGTCTTTCTGGAGGAAACAGAAAAGGGCTTGAGGGCTGAGGCCAGAGCAGCAGAACTGCTTGTGAATGCCTGGTGACTGATTTGCATTTGTTGTGGTAGACTGATGCTGAAAAATAGCAGTGAGGATAACCCATGTGTTGTTTTGAATTTCTTTGATATATATAATATATAATCTTGTTTTGCGTTAAACATTTAATACATGACAACATATTTCCCAGTGACAGCTCAGCAGCGCCTGTCTTTTTGCCTTGAGGCTCTGTTGGCATTTATAACAAAGAAATGGGGCCCTAAAACTCTGGTAATTAGATTAAAATTTACAGTTTTATTGAATTAACTATTTAAACAAAATGTGTGTTTCCTTTAAAAACACATGAGGCTCTCTTTGTACAGAAGTCTTCGACTGAGTAGGTAAATAGCTTTGTTAGCTTTGTTACTTTAAAGGCCATAGCATGACTATATGTGGGTGTGTGTGGAACTTAATCACAGTTTCATTCTCTGTGTAATCTTTTTTTTCAAAAGCAACACCCTGTAATATCATAAAACATATTGGTTCTATTTCTTTGATCTGTGTTTCTTATAAAATCAAAAAAAGTGGGGAGCCGTAAACTGAGATTGCACTGATTTTTATTCAAAGCAGGCAAAGGACAGCTTTGCAGATTTTATTTATAAAAAACTTTGCAGTTAGTAATGGGAAAATGTTGTCAGTGTCTTAGTTGGTACTTCCTTTGTGCCTTCTTTACTGAATCCCAAATAAGGAAAAAGGCAGAGAAGAAAATTAAGCTACTGATGGATTGGCTTGCAGTGGCTTTGGAGTATGTAGAAGACATTCTTAGCACAGCCGGTGAAGAGAAAAGTATTGTTGTGCGAGTAGTTCAGACGTGGAAACTGCTCACTTTTACAGAGGTATTCTTCATAATACCTTAATTATTTAAATATATTTAAAAGTACAGCAGCCCAAGGCACATACTATTTTTGTTTCCTATAAGCAATGTTGCCAAAGACACTAAAAAAGGAGAAAAGGAGACCAGTGGTCTTTAGCAGTCATATGTGGATGTGCGTGCTTAAAGTGGACCTTTACCCATATCTTTAAAATAACAACAACCACATCTTTAGAAATGTTTAGTAATGACAATCTACGAACACATACTTCTAGATAGTTGCAGGTTTTTGTATTCAATGCATACCTTATTTTTATTTTATTCCCCAGTCTTCTGGCAGTGACCATGTCTACTAACGGAAGGTTACTAGCTCTCCTTTTACTTCCTGGATTTCTGGCACATGTGACTAGACATGTGACTAGGACATGTGACAATGCACATCATCTCAGGGGAGAAAAATGCCTTTTCCTGAGATCTCGTGAGATTACAGAAGAGATTTTCCAGCAATGCTCTGGTGATGACAAGGCAATTCCAATGTGGATTGCTTTGGCAAACTGAAGTCATTTTGCCCTTTTAAAGCAGGAAGTGAATGTTCTGCAAGTGTAAGTATTTCACAATCACAGCATTTTACACCTGATATGTCGGTTATTATTAATCATCATACATAGAGGGATGCATTGGTAGAAATTGATTTTTGAGTGCAAAGATCCACTTTAAGTGTTCCTGTGCCCAGACTATAAACATTAAAGTACAGTATTTGCATATTCTTACAGCAGTAGTAAGCCACTAAAATGAACATGGGAATAATGGACACCTAGTAGGTGTTTGCAATAATGTGTTAGTATGCACAGCATACTGCACAGCATACAGCCCTTTAGCACTGCAATGTCAGCGATCTCCTCCTCCTCCAGCGCTTCCATCTTTACCTGGTCTCCCGGGTTCAGCATTATTGGTCTTTTGATTGGCTGGGCCAGGATGATGTAACTTAGCAAGAAGCACTTCTCATTGGTCAGAGTGGTAAGGTGACTGCACTGATCAATGAGTGCCTGCCATTTGCAAGCAGAATTTAAATTACTGAGTGCATGACTGGGCTGCTGTATATGGTGTACAGGTCCTACACAGGCAGCCGCAGAGGGGAGGGAGTGTTCGTTGACAGGTAAGAACATTGGGAGGGGGGAAGAGGGGGCACATTGGCAATTCCATTTTTCTAAATTTGCCTAGGAAAGTGGAATTACCATTTAACCATAGCTCTTTAAGACCCTCCTACAGTTTGGCCACACATCACTTGACTATTCTCTTTCGTGGCATGGGGGCGGGGTGGGAGAGTGAGTACATGTACCTATTCTCTAACAAGTAAATCCCTGATTATTACTAAAAATAATTTGGATTTATTGGGGGTGAGGGGGGGGTTGTTAAAAATGATTGGCTCCAGGTGCCAGATATTCTAGGTATTCCTCTGCTTTTAACTATATGGGAACTTTTTTGTGGCAAAAATTACCCCTTATTACTATTTGATGGGGGGGTTCACAGGAAATAAAGAACAGACTGTGATGAAAGGTTAAAATAATAATGTAAATGACAGTACTGTATGAATGACCAAATACACAAAAAAGAAAAAAAAATCCAAAGAACACTAAAGGCTCCCTTTAAAATAGAGTAATATGGGGCATTTGTAAAGCACAGTAGTGTGCTTCATATATGTGCATTGAGCTCTGTCTGCTTTAGGAATCTGAAGCCGGTGAAATACAATTAAAATGAAAGAAAAGAAAAAAAAAAGCCGGGAGCAGAGCTCCGTCACTTGACCTGGCAAACTCACATCTTCGCCAGTCCTGGAGCTCTCTCTCGTGTTCGGTAGAACCCCATAGGTTACTGGAGGCTCCATACTGCCAAAATATATTAAAGCACCATAAATTCCGCCAAAAAACATCGTCTAAAATAAACTGTAAAAAAAAAAGCACATCTTTTCTTTTCCAGCACATTTCACCTAAGCAGCTCAATGAGCAAAATTCAGAGCTACCGATTCTGCAAAATCAGTAATTTTGCTACAAATTCAATTTAGCTGCATTCACTCCTATTCACCAGAAATGGGAACCATAAGATGAGTGTAAAGCCAAGAATTAACTGATCAATATTTCCAAACAGTGACCAGTGTGAACAATGAACAGTTGTAATGGAACTGATGACTACACACATAAATTCTACACAATCTGTAGGACCGAGCTGCCAGTTTGGAAACTTGGTCCTACTGTACACTAATTCTTGAATCAAAATGACTAATGTAGCTTTCATTTTTAAATTATTGCTATGTGTAAATGTAATAATAACCTTTTTAACCACATTTAGCCCCCTATTTACCCTTTTCTAATTTGTTTTAATTAACTTCATCACCTTCTTTCCTTATCAATTTTAGGCTGTTATTCTTACGTAAACTTTTCAAATTTGTGTTAATTCTTTTTTTTGTAGCACTAAATTAAAGGCAAAGTCCACTTTTTGACAAAAATAATAAATGCAAACATCTTCATAAGAAAAAGAAAAATGTGTATTTATTTATTTATTTTTGTATTGCAACAGCGATCAGTAGATTGCAGGTGAAATACTCTGGCTCCTGCACACTCTTCCTCCTGTTCATGTTGCTGAATGTCCATATCGAGGTAATGATTGACCATACCATGTGACCATGTTTCATGTCATACCCTGAATATGGTGTAGCATGAAAAATGGTACAAAAGGTGCTTAGGCTTTTGAAAATAAAAAAGCTTGTTACCAGAAACATTATTCAGGTGTTGCAGAATAAAATGTGAGGTTAGTGCTAATTCGTTGTTATTAATGCATTCATCCAATTCCCTTAGTATTTTTTTATCCTTTCTTGTCTTTTATGTTAACTTTTACATTTGTGTCTTTTTTGAAAGCATCAAATTAAAAAGCTCATAGGGCACACTTTGTCTTCCTCGCATTGGGTGCTTGAGGACTTTGCCACAACACTGTACACTATTACTGCTAAACTATAGTATTGCATTTGATAAAAAAACAAAATCTGATGGCCCATATGGGGCTTTAAAAAGAAAGATGGTGATGTCTTAGCAGTGACTTGAATGGCTCCATTATCCAAGACTAGAGTCACTCTGTATGACCCCAGTAAAGACCCACTGTAAGATCAAGAAGATGCCTGTGGATGTCATACTAAGGTGGGGATTTTTGTTTGTTTTTGTTAGAAAGTTACAGAAGGTGAGCCAGGGCTCATTTAAAAAAGAAAGTGATATAGATATATATATAGTATATAAATGTGAACAAAATATACAATAACAACACTGTGATCCAAAATTGCACTGTGCTACGTATAATGTTTCTTAAAAAATTGTCCTGCTACATATAGTGAATATTCACAAACACATTAAAGGTGAATTGTGGGGTGAGTGTAAGACACATATACCCATAATTCAACCCGCCCTGTGACACTGAAGCTGTCACAGGTCGCCTCTATTGATTGAGAAGTCAGCAAACACATACCGCCGATCGCTGACTCACCGATCCTCTCCCTGCAGAGAGCAGTGACCTCTCTCCGTTACTCCAGCGCTGACTGGAGCAGCTCAGATGTCAGCCCTGATTTGGAGACATCATGGAATGTTACTGCTGAAACTAATAACAATTGGATGCTCCTTTTTCCTCATAATATTCTTTGCAAAAGAATCTCTAGTTTATCAGGGAAATTTTCTGAGGTGCAGAAAGATATTGTAGCAAAAGGAACAGCAAACAGCTCCAAAATGCCCACCTATTAGTTTCTGTTTGCCCTGTATCCAATTGGTCATCATTGTACATATCCAACTTTGCTTACCTTATGACCTGGCAGTCCAAAATCTGAAATACGTGTCTAGCAAATGTTATCTGTACCAATATCTGTGTAATTTAGGACAGTTCAGGAGCATGAGATCATTATGGTCTAATTTGCACCTATAGTATAATAGATGGGCTCTGGTAATGCATCAGTCTATTAAAGCTTTTCAGGAGATAAAAATACTATATAGCTGTATACCATTAAAAAACACTAAGGGCCCTAATTTGAGAAAATCACCCCATTTTTCTAAATCCCTTGTCCCTATACATTTATTTCCCACTTAGCTTTGGTAGTAAGTGGGTATTTACTCTAGAAGGCATTCATTAGCATAGAGTACCAGTAGCGGTACCTAATTGGACCTCTAAGTAAAACAAGATGGTATAGGAACTTGTTTTATTTCATGTGGATATCATGGCACAGTTGCATCAATCGAAAAAACTTAAAGAATTGCTGCTACAGTTGCTAAAAGGATTTATAAAGTCTTCTTTTTATTAAGCTGACACCATTGCTCAGCCAGTTCTTAAAATGCCCAAAGGCTGCATTTACACGGGCGTTGTGGCATTCCTGTGGCAAGAAACTGTGGATACTTGCCACAGGAATGCCAGGTGTCCCCGTTCAGATGCAGCCACTGTACCTATTCAAGTAAATGGCAGGGTGACATCAGACGCATCTGTCAGTGGCTATCCGCGGGTAATCTTACACTGCACTTACATTTGGTTTAGAAGAGATGATTGTCGCTGGACACATCTACCCTGCCCATGTCACCTTGTCATTAACTTCAGTGGGCGCCTGCTGCAGGAATCTGTAGGTTCTTGCTTCAGGAGATCCCAGAACATGGCATGTGTTCCCCTGTGAATGGGGCCTTACTGTAGGAGCTAAGGATAGCACAGGTTTTTCTAAAGTGGTTAAATGAACATAAATCTCTTAGTGGGTTAAAGCTGATAAACCTTCAGCCAAAAAGCATTTATTTGTTTAGGCAAAATAAACATAATGAAGATTTGTCAGCATGATCAAAGTGGTCTTTTCGGAGTCACTCAAGGCTTGAAAATTCCCCCTAAATTTAAACACCTCAGAAACATGACCAAAAAGAAATTATATGAGAAAGGCTTTGTAGATTCAGAGTGATATACTGTTCTGACCAAGTTGTATTGTTTATATTGAAGTGTATGAGTGATGAGTTGGATCCAGGTTAGTACAATTCTTTTATCTAATAAAGTGCATCTGTTCAAATTGAAACACCTTCTGTACTTGGTGGATTACATGTCTAAGGAATAAAACCTTAGAATGTGGCCCCTCAAGTTTCAGCCGCACTCTACCGGTATGTAAAACACTAAACAATCCCCCATGCCTTCACCACTTGGGCTTAATCATAGAGGTAATAAAGTGGCTGTCACATCTTTTATGCAAATATCATCTACCGAGGCTTGCTCCTAGTGACATTCAATTTTGTACTGTAATGTTTAGCATTATCATTATACTATCTTGTTTTTATCAATTTTGCAATCACTCATTTTTGAATACTAATGACAGTAGTGAGTAATAAGTAGCAGAATTTTAAAGCCTGTAGTTGACAACTCATGTATTAGATGCTGTGGACAAATGTACATCACATATTAGACTAGATTATTATCAAAATACATACTTGGCTGTCCCACATGTCTGGTAACAGGATGTGCTCACCACATGTAGCAAATGTCCACTCGGTGTACATCTATACTGGCAACCAATTCGCTTATCTCTTTCATTTTCAAATCTTAACTGAGAGGAGCTGATTGGCTGCCCTGGGCAACTGCTCCAGCTTTTGTCTGCACCAGTTTCGATAAATTCCCCCCAATGTATTTCTGTTGTCTAGAGTAGACAGGAAAATTAAGTACAATGTTCACAATTTTAGAAATAAATATGTATAAAATGTATTAAATAAGTAAAGCATACAATATCTCCATTGAATACAAACACAAATATAAATAAATATTCATTACAAAAATTAAATAATAATTGAAAATAAAATAAATAGCAAGGCCAAGGTAAAGTATAGGAATGACAGAGCTTTAACTGTACATACACATGGGTTGTGAGCCTTGAAAATAGCATAACCTCACTGTATCACAATTCAAGATATTATTTCATCCTGTATAATAAGTGGGGGCTGCGTAGGAGAAAAATAAGGTGACAGCTTTACAGGTTTGCCTTAATCCCCCTTTCCAGCAGCATCACTGGGAACCGAAGGAAATACCTGGTACTTCCACCCAGAAGAGTGGCATGTCATAGCCCTGGGTAAGCTACAACTCTGGTGACTGATAGTTTACACACAGATCTGCTTTCACTCCAAGAAGCTAAAGAGAGCTTCAGTGGAAGGAAGTAAGTAAATGTCTCAAAGTAGGTCTGCATTAAAGAGAACTATTTGCTTTGCCTTGAATAGGCAAATCACTTATTTACTTTAAGGTATAACAGATGCATTTTTGGTAACAGCATGTATATTTGAAGTATTTTGTTGTCAAGTACTCTTTAGTTGAGCATTTTCCAAAAGTACTGCTAAGGTCAGTAGTGGTTTACGGGATGAAGAAGGCCAGGGGGGCACAGTTGGTCCCAATCTTATTTAAAGTATACAGTAGTTATCCTTTAACCAGTTGTTTTATTAAAATGGTATAGCCCAAATATGATCTGGCTAAATAGTTCAGGGAATATTATTATTAGAGAAATATGTAGGCTGTCATCGCTGCTTGCTGTATACTTATCACATATAAGTATTCAGTCATCCACAATGTATCCAAGCTCTCTTTTTCTTCACCTCCTGGGATCCAGGGATAAATAGAGAACTCTTTCTAGAATACACTGTCTGGTATAGTGGCAACCCACTCACTTCAGCTCTAGTGATATATGTGGATCACTGAATCTGGTGTTATATACTGGCTGTCCAATGGTGTATTTAGCAATCTTGATAGTTATGGAACATCACACCTTCCTGTTACAAGCCCACTAAAGTTCACTTATTATCAGAGTGAACCTGACTGTAAAATGTTGTGTTTCTCTTCTGGGCTAATGTATTTTATGCAAAGAATTTGCACACCTAGCTAAAGTTAAAAGTAAAAAATGCAGCAGCTCCCAGCTGTCCAAATATTTCGAGAGAACTTCACCATTACCATAGCATTAGCTATCATGGTGACCTTAATAAAGGGATTTTTTGAGCCATATTGATAATTTTTTAGCGAAAACATCATCTTACAAAAAAAAATATTAAACACATACAATATAACAGATAGTAGTGGAACTGTTAGGAGTAAACTGATAGTCCTTTCACTGAAACGCCCGACCCCCAGGGCGACAAAGACTTAGGATGCTATGCTAGGCAGGCTGCAATCATATCTTCCCCAGATACAGTAATCTGACAGTTCCTTTTTAAATATCACTGGACAATATTTTGCTGCCAGATACCATACCACAGATATCAGATTCAATTATATCATCATCGGATACCAAATTTGCAAAAGCACCCTGATGTCTTCCTAGTTTCACAATGTTTTACCTTCTTAGCAGTTAGCACAGTTTAAAGATAGATTCATGTTTATGTAGATACATTATGAACAACATTATTAATAATTATGCATGTATGTTTTCACAGCTGTTTCCTTCATCTTCTCTAGATTTTAACTCCCGAGACACTGTTGCAAGAAATTTTTTCATGGCATGCTTCAGGTTTTGTTTGTCAGAATTTTCATCCATTTCTTGACATGTTGTGTTGGGGACCTGTTGAGAACATACATCACATTTCAGAAAAGCTTATACATGTTTTAGGGATTCAGAGACAGGAACCTTTGAGAAATGGACACTTCTTATATTTGGATGGAGAATAGCCCAGATCCCACAGATGGCTTTCATAAGCAATTCCAATCCATTGACTACCTACCAATCTACTGGTCTCTTTAGCACAATCTTACAATCATTTTTATCATGTAACAGGTAAGAGGATTTTCTGTAGATGCACCAGCTTGGCAGAAGGGTGTGGTAAAGTTGTGGTAAAATTCTTCTCTGCTGCTGACCTAGCATTTCTTCATAAAATTAAAGGCTACATTTACTTTTCTGACCATGTTTCAAGTTACACTCATTCAGGGTAACATGGTCACTTTGTGCATTATGTAATCAAAAAAGTAAATGCTGACAGAAGCATGCAGAGGAGACCAGTAAAGCAGTCAATGTACACAACATGCTAGAGGACATACCTTGTTATAGCACACAGGTAAATTATTCTGAGGATATACAATCTAGGTATGGTCCATATAGCACACCATTTTGGTTTTCCCCTTGCATAAAAGAAACGGACACTATTACATTTAATTAAAATAGAATGTGAATGAAACACCTAACTAAAGAAGGCATCTAATTTTTTCATAAAAAACAGCTACCTTAATGAGGAAACTATGGGCAATGATACTTCCTCTTATATCAATTATGACGGCGGAGGATGAGGAGCTGAAACACTTTCAACAAATGACCATTGCAATTTAAATTGGAAGTAAAACCAAAACTTATCTTTTCATTTTGGAATAGGGGAGGGTTATAATCTATCAGTTTTTCTGTCATCTGTGTCCCATGGGACAGAGAATTCCCTTTACTTCCTGTCCCATAGCCACAATAAGATGTGAGAGGAAATGCCTACTTGTGACCAGAACTAGTGTCTCTATTGGAAGATTTCTTCTCTATTTCTGTTCTGGTAACAACTAAAAACGTAGGCTTTTCTGTCACTTTAGGCTTTACTTTTACTTTAATTCTCCTTTAAAGATCAACTTTGTAAAAAATGGGGACTTCTGATCTGGACTAATTTTATATATATATGTATATATAAAATCAGGAACTTTCTTTCCATATATTGGATATGCCCATTTCAGATGTACTGCAATGTGGTAAATGAGTGCTGTTAAATCAATCCTTTCAGGTTCTTATATGGAGGTGAAGGGTCCCTGCAAGAGAAGAGGTAATATACCCCTCTCTCCAGTGGCCTGTGTCTCCTACCTCCTACTACAGGGCTCAGAGGTCAGAAGATGAAGCAACAGCATGCAGTCAGGGGCACAGGCATCCATTACTCCCAGAAGTGTAATGATGGTGGTTACATTGCTACAATGGAGGTAGAGTATGCAGTTGGAAAGGTGAGTATACTACCTCTTTCCCCACAGGGGTCCTGCAGCCTAATTTTCTAAGAACCTGATAGGGTGACTTTAGGAAAGAAATGTGTATAAAGATTGGCTGGACAAGCAGAGGCACATTACCTGTGAATCACTGGTGCAAAATATTATCCCTAAAAGATAATGGGCTTGCCCAGCTCTGGACCATACACGGCGAATAGATAGACATAATAGTATAAGTATAAAACAAAAATTGGTAGAAAAGTACAAAACCCACTCTGCCTCCATCCCAGCATTTGCAAGGTTACGCACAACTGCTATTTGAACCAAAAAATTGCCTTTTCTCCATATAAGTGTGCTACTGACCTTGCAGCTGTAGGGTATGCACTCCAGCAGCTTATAAAATTGGCATTCATTTGAAGTATTCATGGTTTCCTATTCATGGAGTAACACAATAATATTATGTTATCATATGCACATTTTTAGACAGCAGGTATTCTTACATAATAATTTCAACATACAAAGCATGAGCCTGTAGAAGATACTAGTTTATAAGAAATCTGTGATATATGATTACTAAGGCATGTAAAATAAAAAAGTTGCAATAAAAGAAACACTTAAAGAAAATTTATATTATTGAATCGGAGTGAATGATGTCCCTTCAGTTCCTATTTTTGGCTCTCAAAATTCACTGCACATTGGCTGCAATCGGCTAATTCATGAACCTCTGATTGGAAATTGTGGATGGAAAAAAACTCCAACCAGGATCTCAGCACCAACAGGAGCCTTGTGTGTGTAAGAGAAGAAAAGCCCAAGGACCTGTAGCACTCCTTACCGGAACTTCCAAACATCTATGAGGGTGCTTGCAATGACCGCGGATGGCGCCGCATTCAGCATAATAAAGTATAAGAACGTCACCAGCACACCAGCACGACAGAGACTTGGATGTCAGTGCAAATCCATTTATTTGATGTCATAGCGCTTGATGTCACAGATAAAGACCCTTGGATAAAATGTAAAGCTACAGTGGGGGAATTCGTTTTGTCTGTTTTGCATCCCTATTGAGTCAGCTAAGGCAAATCTTCATTCTGGAAACTGGGTGTGAATCAGTATATGAAAAGAGAAAATCCCAAACTATTTCAAGGTATTTAAAATTAAAAACTACAACACCTCCCTAAGAGGAGTAACTGAAAGAGTGTTAGGGCACTTTTTTTACTCATCTTACATTTATAGCCCTTCAATAGTTATCTGCTATATGAACTTCTTGTTTTGTAAATAGGGAACAAAATTAGCAGTGTGTGTGGGTTTCCCTATTGAAAACCCTTTGAAGCAAATTATTGGCTGAACAGTGACTACATCCTATGGTGGATGCCAGATATGTGGGTACAACAGCCAACAGGGAAGATTCCTCCATTTATGCTGATCAGCATGGATAGGGGTAACCAATTAGTTATTCTCTCGCAGCTCGTGGGTGTGAATAAAGGTGTCCATACACCTTACAACCATCGCAAGACTTTTGTCCTGCAATGGTTGTAAGGTAATTTAAAAAAACGTACGATCTGCCCATCTTGGACAGGCAGATCGTACATGCGATCATCGCAAGCCTGCCCCGCTGAAGGGTGGGCTTCCGATGACTCCAACGCCGCACGGGCAGTTTGGCATTTGTCTCTCGAGAGGGGCACTAACCCGCCGAGAGTCATGCGATTCTCGGCGGGTTTTCAAGCCTGCACGGGAGACAAAAGACGTGCGACCTTACAGTAGAAACGGTTGCACGCCCTCCATACACCTGCCGATTATCGTACGATCATGGGATTTCCCACGATTAGCGTACGACAATCGCCAGGTGTATGGGCACCTTAAGAGATATCTACACATACTGTATATGGCTAGCTGAATGAGATGGTTGCGTTTTAATAGGACACACCTGTTCGTATTTTGGAGCAGAACCCCTTGGTTTTTAAATGGGATTGCTGTGATATATCTTGTGTCATGTATTGTTGGCAATGTGGAGATTATCCATACATTTGATTTAATGTTAAAAAATTAAGTCAACTTACCTTACAATGCCATCTTTTATTCAACTCCTTTGTAAAAATATTCAGGTTGCATTTGATCTAGAACAAAGTGTGTTTTTTATAGATTACTTATACTTTGCAATACAATGACAGAAGTTTTTACAATTTTGTGTCTACATCAGTCATGTGTGCTACTGGTAGAACTCACCCTCTGTGCTCACAGTCTTGTGGGAGAATATACTTACTCCACTATCAACTCCAGGCAGGCAGATGCCAGGGGAAGCATTGTGAAATAGTTGTATGAGTACATATTGGAGAACTGGCCTAACTGGATGCTTGCAATGTAGGTGAGTGAGAATGTGGTAATTAATAATACGGGCGCACATACACCCCGCAAAGGTGATGGAACACAAAAAAGGATAATGAACCCCAAGGACAAAAATAAATGCGTCCTGATCTGCCTGGAAAATTATCATATATCTATGGGCACCCTACAACTTCTGCCAACTGGCCAACCAAACACTTCAATCAATTTTCTCAAAAGTTGTTTTCTAAATGCCACTTTTACCAAGGTAAGCCAAATGCAAGGGGTGTCTGCTCAGTGCATAACCATCCACACTCAACCAACAGCTGTACGTATTTATGAAAAGATATCCTGCATGATATATATATACATTTCTGTGAAGATAACATAAAGTACTTACTAGTTTACAGTCGGTTAAATTTTTTGCATATGTTCCTTTTGCAAGCTACAGGAAAAAAAAATCAATTTTAATACACTAAAATAACATGTCACTTTTATGCAAAATATATAAACATAGATCTTGTCACAGCCAGCAGGCTTGAGTCAAACTGAGATTGTATTATGGTGGCAGGGCAGCCATCAAGGGGGTACGGCCGATACTCATGTAAGGGGCCTGGGGGACCCGCCCGGGTCCCTTACATGACTATCGGCCGACGGCGAAGGGCGAGGAGGCGGAGGCCTGGCCCTAGCAGCGCAGGGCCCCAGCATTGCCGCTCCAGTGACTTCGAGACAAGCTGGGGCCCCATCAGCGACGCTGCTCGTCTGATGTCGGACTGGCCGGAAGGGACGTCACTTCTGGCCGGTCCGGTGGCAGACAAGGCCACGTGTGCAGGTAAGAGGAGAGGAGCTAGGAAGGAAGGAAAGGAGGGAGGGGATGCAGCCCTGACCAGCCCACCTGAGACCCCTTCAGAGCCCACCATAGACAGTCTCAGATGGGCTCTGCAGGGTCACTCTCAGGTGGGTCCTGCGTCCAGCCCGTCACCAAGCCCGTGTCCAGCGGCGGGGGGGGGGGCCCGGCCTAAAGCCGTGTAAGGGGACCCAACATTTCTGACGGCTGCCCTGTATGGTGGTAGTGGCAGTTTTTGTGGAATCCTTTCAGTATCAACAATCTCTATTATATCAAAATGTAAGACAACAATAAATGATCAGCAACATAATTTAACATATTGCCAGTCCTATCCAGAAATTTGGGCCAATGTTAGAATGATCACTTTATTTTTTCTGCATCCTGTGTAAACCCAGTTTACTGCACATTTATACATATGACTGGATTGTCCTTGGGCATCCTCAGCCCTCTGCTCACAGCCTTGGCAAAGGTCAGGAAAAAAGTCTACAAATCCTGTTACAGTTTTTGCTGTCATACTATTAGGTTTACGACAGCAGGTAGAAGTATCTACAAACTTATATAATCATATTCCCACCTTGAGAGGGCAGATAAAAACAAATCTGACCACCAAATAACCAGTTGTGAGAAAAATAGTAGCAAAAACATTGCTTTAGGCCCCTTTCACATGGGTGGCCCCGATCAGATCCTCTTGTCAGTTTATTAAGCAGACCGGATCAGATGCCCAATGCTAGTCTACTGACTAGCCAGATCCGTAAAAAAAAAACGGATCTGATAACCGTTTTGCCGTCCTGATCATACTGGATTGGGGGTAATCGATGTAAATGGCCAAATGTCCTTTTACATCCGATTCCCTATAGACCGGAATGGGGTCTGGTAATTTCATTTTTTTCCTCCTTTGCAAGATAGAGAAAAGAACTGGACAGAGACGGATGTCACAGCGGCGATATCTACTGCATACTGTTCCGTACACAGATCGTCTCCTGATCAGCCCCGTGTGAAAGGGACCTTAGTCTGCCAACAAAATATGCACTTTTAATGAAAGACTATGCATGTTTATGAGCTGAGCAGACATGCCGAGGCAATTACCTTATCCTTGAAGAACAATATTTAGATTTAGCTAGATCTCCTGAGCTCAGTCAATTAGAGTGTCTTCACTGACTGCATATTGCCAAATCATATGCAATTGTCTCCCAACTGCAAACAGCTGGATAGGGCAAAAATCAACGGCTACACACCTATGTAGGACAATGCATGTCTGTGTGCTAGTCCAGTAAATCAGTATGCTTGCCTGACAGATTCCATAAACAGCCCTGCAGTCCTGTAATGTCAAAATTTGACTAGATTACTCTCAATATATTAGTTTAAATATAACTATTTTTAGATTTAAATGTAATGAAAAGGGCACATGTTGCTTTGGCTCAAAGCATGTATATTAATATAGTTAATTCGGCATAGCCAATAATAAATTATATTGTCAAAACTTTACATAGAACATGCATAGAAAGTGCAGACATAGAGCTACACCCATAGATGATGATAGACCCAGAATGAGAAATTTCACAAGTCAATATACAGTACTTCTACAAAACCTAGCAATGTATTACAACAGGCAAGTTTAAAGAGAGGGTTATACTGAGCCTCTAAATATATATGAAAACATACCTGAATATCTTTCATGTGATCATTAATGATTGAAACCAAATTATGACAGGTCAAGCCATGGCATGTACTCCAAGTTCCATGAGGCATGGAATGTATTCCAACAAAACAGGCAAATACCAAAGCAACAGTAACTTTGAACATGATGCTGCAGATACTGAAGTCCAGTCTGTAAGCTCTTGGTCCTTTACAATGAAACTCAGAGTTTTATATACCCGGTCATTTCACACTCGCTTATCTTTAGAAATCAGGAAAAAATGAGTAAAGGGTGATATGATGCTTTCCATGCTGGATACACCAGCTAGGGACTTTCTAATTCTTCAATATTTGGGGGTGGATGTTCCAGGAGTTAGTCACTTCTTTCATGCATGATAGAGTGTAAGAGATTCTATTTTTAACCCCACTGACCACAATTTCAGCTTTGACAGATCTGATAAAAAAGTTGGTGAGGTGTGACATTGGCGGAAATTATCTTATGTTAGAGAACTGTTTCTCCTGTTGCATTTATGTACATTTTTGCAAATTAATTTAAAAACATGTATTGCTATGTGTGTGACTCAAATTTTTTAAACGGTAAATATCCTTATATGGCTCAAGTATTGCACAGGTTTAAGATAAAAGGGTTTTCCAGGAAAATTCACTTTTTTTATGCTGCATGAGCAAAAAAATGATTATATCTTCCTGACTGAACAGTGGTGGTATTTTAGCCCTGGTTGGCAGCACTCCGAAGGTGTGGGAGCCACACAGCCCAGGCACCATCATTCAGCTGTGCTGGAGCTTCTCCTGCCTGCTGGTGATTTACTGTGCAGGAGCCCAGGGGAGTGAAGGACAGGGGATGGAATGCAATATGGGGGGAGAGATTAGTGGGCAGAGATTAAGCCTTCTGTAGCCAAGAGAGATGCAACATCCAACAGAGACAGGTGAACAGGAAGATAGAGGATAGTCAGGCAAAAAGGAAGAGAGGTCCTACAAAGCCAGTAGGTCCCAGGGAGCTGGGCTAGAGAAGCCTGAGAGGAGAGAGTAGCCCATCCCTGTTCAGCCCGTTGCTTCAGGAGAAGTGGTGAGCCACCTCTGGCCACTCTTTGATGCTTTACACTTTGCCTACACCTGTTTGGGGACACGGCCACCTATGCTGGGGCTTTCATATAGAGGACCCCAGCACTCTTTTGTCATCAGTTGTTTTCAGACACTTTGAAGACACATTTACCCTTGTGGATTACAAATGCCTCCACTTAAAGATTGAGATCTCCACTGCTGCAGTTTAAAGAGCTTCACTGTCAGTAGACTTGGCTGTTTTACTCGCTGGCCAGTGGTTAAACAGGGACTAAATAGTGTAATTAGTCCCCAGTTGTTAGCCTTGTTCCTCTTCTGCTACATATTGGGGATATTTTTTCAATGAATGTTGTTTATTGCTATTTGCAGCATTGTTTGCCTCTTGTCCAGTGCATTTTACACACGGCCATTCACTAGCAGGAATGCTAGAACTAATACCAATGACTTTGTTACCAGTGGTTGCAATCACTGAATTATATTGATGTCATAGAACTATTGTTTTTACTAATGCCAAACCTTTTTTAACCAGTACTTTTTTGCAGGACTTATTGCTTCTTTAATAAAGCCTAATTATTGCCATTGGTGTGTTGCTGGGTCCAGTTACAGGGCAGTAAAAGGTATTATAAGTCAGTACCTTCTAGGAGTGGCTTTCCTGTGCCTTGAATTTTGCTATGGAGATTGGAGGCCCTGTGGTGGGATTTATACATCCATGCAATTTTCCACATGCCCAAAATAAAACAAAATGGCCATGATTTTGCAAGCATTGTGCTTCCTGGGATTGCACGCCTCATCAGCCACCTTACCCATATATGAAACACAAACAAAGAAAACAAAGCATTGGCAATTTAAAGGCTGCTGCCTGTTTATTGGGTTAAAATGTAACCTGTAAACATGAATTAAATAAATGTAATAAACAAAACAACCAAAACTAAGTAATCCATGCGCTGACCAAAACTGCTCCGTCTTTAAGACTCAAGCTACCAACCATAATCAGACCAAGAATACAACTACACAGACAGTCCACCCACAAAGTGGGTGACATTGCCCCATAGAGAGTGACCGCAACTAAAAGGAATAAATAAAAGAAAGGGGGGAGGGTGAACAAGTGTCCAGGTAGAGGTTAGAAGTCCACACGTGTAATGCCTGGACTAAACCCCGAATAGAGAAGATATACCTTACTGGACATCCCGACTTATGGCTTATACCACCTTCGATTCACCAAAGATAACATCACATGGATATCACTAAACCCCTGTGAGTGCAAAATACCCATACCAAGGATTAATATGCAGGATCGTGTCCCCCACGCAAAAAACGAATAAAACCCTTTTTTTCCCCCTCCAAGTGGAGAGGTAAGCTATACATGAAAGAGACTGCGATCTGGATATGTGAGTAAAAGACTTTTCTTAAAATGCAAAAAATCTGTGTCTACATTAGACATGATATATAGAAAAGGACAAACTGTGCAGAGAGTAAAGAAAGAACTTTATTACAAACACATGCCGTAAAAGAAACATCACAGCCTATAAATACTAAAGGTGGGTAATTAAACTACCGACATTACACAAGGAAATAGCTTACCTCCAACTACTCGTAGTAATCTAACGATGGAATAGAATCCAATCACAGAAGATAAACACTACGAAAGCATTAAAGGGAAGGAATTATCTATAAACATCTCAAGATTTATTGATACAAGATAGCAAAGATATTGTACTATCAATGGGGAGACCGCATATTTAATCCACGGGTGAAATTAACCATATACGGGAAGGACATTCGAGGAACCACACATACCCTGAAAAACAACGGGAAAACTGCCACAAGTCCCGATAAAGGCTATACAATTCACAAGGGTTAAAATAGTTCGAATAAAGGCAACAAAAACAACAGTCAGTTCAAAAACTTTTTCTTTGTTCACTTTGTTTTTATTGGTCGACAAATAGAGATTGGCCACGTTTGTTATATTTAAAACTTGAATAAATATTTTTTCATTAAAATCACATTCATAGTCCGTCCCGATCTTTAAAGTAACCCTTGGACCGCCTCGAACTAGTAGACGGCCTGAAATCTGTTGTTTGTTTGAGAGGTTAGAAGTCCCTGAGGTAACTGCTGACAGCTACCTCTCTAGCAAGATATTTAAAGGGGAGCAGAGACAAGAATTGGACAGCTGTTTTCTCTCCAAAAGAGACCCCAAACTGCTAGCAGCTTGACAGATGTTCTGCATAGTGACAGCCATAACTATTCAGCTGTAGTAGCCTCCCAATCTACTTCTGCCCAGCAACTTCAGTCACCTGAAAGAGAGAAGCAGCCAAAATGTTATTCTTAAATATCCTGTTTCTATGATGTTCACTAAATATTTTACAGTAAAACGTATTTCATATGTTGTATAGTTACATATAGAACTGTTTTTTGTTTTCTTTTCAGAATGTTGTGATATTGGTCTCTCATGGTGTAAAAGTACATATGGTGAAAGCCTGGTTCAACATGCAAAGGCTCTCTGAACAAGTGTGAAGCTGATTGTCAAGTGAAGGTTATCCACAAAAGGGAGCAGTCTCTAGTTAGCCAGAGCCCCCTTCTTGTGGAGACCGAGTATTGCAGAGTACTGCAGAAGTGGAGAGCACATGTCCAGGCTTGTCTGGTCTTACAAATAGGGTTAGGCCTTTTCTGCTGAGGAGTGAGATCATCTCCATTTAGGACGGACTTTGTTTACTAAACCTGAAACAAGGAATTTGTGTTCATTTTGAAACTGTTGAAATCTTAAAAATTAGGAGACAAGCTTGTTTGAACTGACACCTGGTGATAGTCTGTAACACATCCCTGGCTTAAAACAAAATGCTCTGCCATTTAAGATAATACTCTACCATTGGTCTTCATCCTCCACCTGAGGTTATCTTTTACTCTTTTTCTATTTTCTTTGCTAGTGTACTTACTTAAGGTATATGTTATCAACATAGTACGGCCTTTAATCCCTGTATCTACTTCCTACTTAATATGAGCAAGAACCACACATAGGGCTCCATTTGGCCTTTACTGGCATGACCCCTTTTTGGGATTTTATATCCTTTTCCTCTCAAATACTTTTATATCCCTAATGACCATCCTCTAAGTTGGACACCTCCCCCTAACCATTTATGTCCTTAACTATATGCTCTAGCTGTACTCCAGGTTCTACCTCTTATGAGTATACATAGTATGTATAATCTTTTTGTATGCAATTCATACCATTTGCTTACTATTGTAACCTATGTTATATTTCTTCCATAAACCCTAATAAAAAATTTAAATGTCAAAAAAAACGAAAACATGTGTGGTTGGCTCTACATCCAACTAAGGTGGTCCTCCTCTCACATAGCATACACCTGTAGGCAGCGGCGTATTTAACTTTGCTGCTGCCCTAGGCAAGGCAGCAGCGCCGAGTCCCAGTGATTTAGAAATTGACTAGAGTAAACAGCTTAAAAGTTCTTGAACAGAAAAACACTTCCAGAGTGCCGTGCCGAGTGCCTTCTTCAGGCTGTTTCCTTGTAATAACTTTTTTTTTTTTTTACACTATATATACATATAATGGTGGGAACACGGCCCTTAGCGTTAAAGCAGAAATCCAGGTCAAAATAAAAAGATAAAACAAATAACCCATTAGAAGATACCATAACAAAACTATTAAACTTTAATTCATATTTTTTTCTGCTGCTAAATGTCTTCAGTCTACTGGCCAGCATCATCCTCCCACTTCCTTCCAGGTATTCCTGGACCCACCCCAGTCTGTGACTAGATAGTGAATGGAAAAACAGCACAGTGATGAGCACATCTCTGTCACTCTGCTTTCTCTTCCTATCAGCATGCTTTTTGTCTGCATATGAACGGATTGGCTCCTTGTGTGGTTTCTTTGCCTCACTCTACATCGACAGCAAGAGGCTGGTATCAGGTCACGGTTAGGTAATTACAATGCATCAAAAAATGCATTTAGTAATGTATTAACAGTCACCAATCTGCAATAATTTGTATCTTATATATCTACCTACCGTTCAGTTTTAAAGGAAATGAAGTATCAGATAGCCTTAAGGCTACATGGCCAATCCCAGTGATTCCTTATGGTACAGTTTAGTCAGTAGTTTCAGTTGTGTTATCTCATTAGTTAACCCACAGTGCTCAAAATAATCCATTGCGGTATAGCAAATGTGTATTTGTTAAACAAAGATTAAATATTCAGTACCTAATAAAAACATATAAAACAAAAATGTATACACTTTTCAAATCAACGTGGAAGAGTTAGAACCTCTGTCCCTTTTTTTTTTTTTGCTGGGAATTTTTCATTTCACTTCCTTTCTTGCTGACTGGGACTGAGGAAAATCTCACAATAAAAAAGTGCTCTTTACTCCCAGTCTCCTCTTGCTGCATTTCCTCTCCGCCTGGGTGAACATACTAGATGTGAGTGCAAATCTCACCATTGGGCAGAAGCAGCATTTAAACCATGACAAGGGTTCTAACCCTTCTCAGTGAGCAGAAAATCTCACCCTTGATACCTTGCACCCACTACTTGTAAATAAAAGAGCAGGAAGTCTACAGTTAAAGTGCTTTGGATAGAGTGGAGAGGATTGAGAACACCCGTCTGGTCTTTATTTCTGTCTGTGTCCCCGTCAGGGAGATCCACCCTCTCTATTTGTCCTGGTGACTGTTATCACTGAAAGTGAGGGAAAATTCTAAAGTTTGGTGACACTGCTAACCATCAGGAATTTATCTCCCTTTGGAGGAATTCCCTCTCACTTCCTGTTGTGGCTATTGAACAGGAAGTGACAGGGTTGCAACCCTCCCTTACCCTATCCAAAATTAAGACAAAAGTTTTGGCTATTATAATTGTAGTGGTGAATGGGGGAAGGTTATGGAGCAGCTCTAGTGGCAGGGGGCTCAATGGACTTCTTTACTAATTCTCTATCTCTATCTAATATGCTAAACATATAGCCAATATTTACCCCGTAACATATATCAGCATCTGCTTCACCAGATCACCAACTAAAGGCTAGGTCCCACCAAAACGGCATGCGTCTGCGCAGCTGCAATGCGTTTTGCTATGATTTTTCCTGCGAACCATGCGTTTTTGGGGGTTGTTTTTGCTTAAAATGGGATTTCAAGTGCATTCCAGTGCGTTTGCATGCGGTTACATGCTTTTTTGATGTGTTCAAGTGCGATAAGATGCAGCTAAAATAGAGCAAGCAGTATTTTTTCTGACTGCACTGGTGTGAATAGGGCACCAGAAATCCCATAGGAAAGCATTGTGATTTATTTTGGCTGCAGCGGCCAAACTGAACGGACTGCATCACAACTGCATCTGGTGTGAACTAGCCCTAAAAGAATTTGCTGAGAAATTAAAATCCCTATAAAAAAAAAAGCACTTGACATTTTGACAGCTTTGCCCATTGTGATTGCAGATATGTTCGTGATGAATCTGGCTCATTTCACAAGCAGACTTTTCCACTGCAACAGGAAAATTAATGCATTTCCACAGAAAAGGGCACAACACCATTACTATGCAAACAAAAACTGCTTTCAATTTTAGCCATGTGTTTCCAGAACAATGTTAAAGGAAAAATAACTAGCATCTAACCCCCAGCATACTAATTGCTAGCATACTATTCGGCAGTTTTAATTGCAATGAATTGGGTAATGGGAGTTAGATTACCAAACAAAATTACAACATATGCTGTACTAGCACATTCCTTCATCTGACATGTTCTGCTGTAATACTGTTACTTTTTATGTTGGAGTTGATTACAAATAAGGTTTTTGTTAAATAGAATAATGCAAGGATCAATAACTTATTAATTTGTTCTGATGCAATTTAAACTTAAATTTTTATTTTGGATAGTGGTGAGTGGTTACTACCCCCTGCCTGATTTTCATTGCTATCTGTGTCATTACTAGGGAGATTCACTCTGGCCATCGTCACCAGGACTGAAAGTCAGGAAAAATTCAAAATGTGTGATATGGTGAGGAATTGTCATCATAACACAAAAAAGGGAAATCTTTTATGCGGACAACTGTACCGTTGACAACTGTCTGAAGTTCACCGCACACAGTACAACCTGACCATACAATCTTTGCACAATAAAATTTTGACTTCCCAAAAATAAAAAGGAAGACTTACCTAAATTATGCAATCAATCTGTATCAAGTCAGACAGGCCCTTGCACTACATAGCTGTTGGCAATCTTAAGGTGGCCATACACTTTACAACCATCGCAAGACCTTAGTCTTGCGATGGTTGTAAAGTAATTTAAAAAAACTTAAGATCTGCCCATCTTGGACAAGCAGATCGTACTTGTGATCATCGCAAGCCCGCCCTGCTCAGGGGTGGGCTTCTGATGACCGCAATGCTGAACGGGCAGTGTGCACGTGGGCACAGCGGCCCGTTCATGGCACAAACCAGTCGAAAATCGTAAGATTTTCGGCTGGTTTTCGAACATGCCCCTCAGACCAAAGATGTGCGACCATACAGTAAAAACGGTTGCACGCCTTCCATACACTTTGCGATTATTGTACAATCGCGGGATTTCCCGCGATTATCGTGCGATAATCGCACAGTGTATGGGCACCTTTAAAGAAGATTCTACAGTCAGACTGTAACGTTTGTGGAGAGCTTAAGGGAAGATTCCCCTCATTTTGTAGAGATTTCCTCTCACTGTTGGAGGAAAAAATTGACAGGGGGTTTACCCATTTCCTACTTTGTCCAAAAGTTAAATAAAAGATTTGGCTTCCAAAACTCTTTTAAGTTACTTCATTTAATTTGTAACAGCGGTACTAACACCCCACACTTAGGAAGACACACAGCAGGCCTCAAGTTTGCCTGAAGGGTATTTTGTTATAAAAGTTTATTTTAGCAACAGGCCAAAAAGAACTTCTCCACAAAAGGAACAATGTAAACAGCCTGGTTCCTGCCCTGAACAGTTAACCCACTAGCTGAGAGGTGCAGTCATGACATACAACTTTTGTGGATGGATACTGTGTAGCTAGACCACCCTACTAGAGAACAGTCAGCTTTGTTGTTAGCCATACAACCAAGGGTGTTCTTAGCCTTTCTGCTGCCTGAGGTGAAGTGTGAAAGAGTGCCCCCCTAGTCTGGCCCATGGCTAACACTGTAGCCATGCAAACCTCAGACAAAACGCTTCATTATATGTGTTAATTTTTTTTAGTCATGGGACCATTTAGTCATTTAGTCATTTTTAGTCAAGATTTACCATGAATAAGCAGACAACTTTCACGCAGACAGTCTAATCAGTTTCATCTGTCTGTTTTTTCAGGCAGATCTGATCAGAAGCCCAATGTAACTCTATGGGCAACCAGATGTAAACAGACATGTATCTGTTTACATCCCCGACCCCATCTAGGTCTGAAAAAAAAATTGAACAGAGCTACATTTTGCACTTTGGTGGACCAAAATTACCTGATTGTGATGGATCAGACACAATTGTATGTAAATGGACGCATGTCCACTTACATGCGACTTCTCATGGGGACCTAACATGGGTCCGTTAGTTCAGTTTTCCTCCATCGCAAGATGAAGGAAAAACTGAACATACACAGATGTCACAAAAGTGACACTCGTTCTGATCAGCAAGAATACTTATATTTTATATTATGATAAAACAATGAATGCTCTTGCAGACACTCTTCATCCCTGATTCAAACCTCTTTAAACTCTGGCGTCAAACTTTTTTTTTTCAGAACCACAAACCTTAAACTTTCTATAAGGTGAAACTCTGGGATTTGTGGCTACATTAGGCATAAAGGGTTAATTTCAGCCTGCAGCAGAAGTTGAGAGGACAACAAATCTGCAAGACAAATAAGAAAATGCTTTTTACCACATAGAGGGGGGGGG
>NW_017306963.1:892850-896605 GCF_000935625.1 Nanorana parkeri
TATAGATTTCTCCTCCCCCAAGGGGGGGGGGGGGGGGGGGGCTGTGGCTAGACGATCCTGAGGTCTTACTTTAGTCCTTCTATACTGGAAACCTTACAGTTACGTTTTCCTATATAGACCCCTAATGGGGTCCCATAGCAGCTATGTGGCTGTTATGGGTATTGTTACACTGCTGCTGCACTGCCAACACACTGCTCTGTCTGCCTCCCTTCCACATGACTGAATTATGTGCCTCCTGAGACAAAAAAAAGTCTCAGGTTGCCTCATTATAAGAACTGCCCTGCCTACAGCCCATCACAAATCTCATACTTGACACTCAACCTCATTGATCAGCTCAACTTCTGTAACTCCCACAATGATCAACGTCCCCAATAACCAGCCCTAGCATGGCCTTCCAATTTTTTTCCCCAAGGTCACTTTCACTGGGAGGCTTCCAGCACATGGTCAGCCATCCTCAACTGGACATCCTGTCAGCTACTTGATTCACTTCTCCTCTTTCAGAAGACACAATGATCCCAATGAGTTTTTCCACAAATTGATTTTGGAGCATTCTGAGGCAACATGGAAGCCACCACAGACCATATGATCCCCTATTGCCTTGCCAACAGTATATCCTATACTGAACCTGGCTCTGTGTGCCATGAAATACCCCAGCAGTGAGTACTGAGCAGTTCAGGTACTGAGAAGAAGACCAGCCTCCTGCGGGCCTAGCCACACCACTAGGAGTAAATGAGCAATCCTGACAATACAGTATACTGGCAACTCTTCAAGTAACAATTTAGCCACCCCCAAAAAAATCTTCCTCTCACCCCTTCAAAAAAAAAAATCGCCCCCCTCCTCCCCGCAAAAATCTCTCCTACCCCCATAAAAAAACCTTCATTCCACTCCAACATTGACTGCATCTCAGCTCAAGAACGTCGCTTTAGGAGAGTGTGGGGAAGTCCTGTAGGCTCCACCAGTGTCATGGGATATAATGACATGTCATCTCAGAGACAAATAGGCCTCAAAGAGCTTTTTCAGCTCTGCACAACTCTCTATTTGAGATGTCTTAGTGTTGGTACATTACTGATATGCATTTACTTCTGCAGAGCCATGGGCAACGTGACACACAGCTTTGCAGAGAGCCCCTGCATAGATGTAATGTGCGGAGCTTGCAGAAAGCATAGGAGGTGCAGCAAATAGAAAGAGACAGACAGGTTTTTGAGTTTATTATCTGAGAGACAATAACTACAATTATTGTTCAGCTGCTGGACAGTATATAGACTTCTTGTTAGGCCACATTAAAAAAGGAAGAGACAAAGCTGGTTTTATCTTTAAATAAACATTGTAGTGTATCATTTTGGAGACAATAGCCTCAAATATGTTATAGTGGCTGTACACCAGGGGTCTCAAACTCAATTCACTCGGGGGCCACTCGACAAATTTTTTTTTTCTCCCATGGGGGCCGCTCGCCAAATTTAATACTTTCAAATAAAATATAACTATATCCGACATGGTACTACAGACACTAATACACACACAATAAGGCCCTATTCATATCTGTAGGTTTAGGTGTGATTAGGGATTCCTGTGGCAGGAACTTGCATTTACCTGCAGCAGGAATCACTAATCTGGCATTTACAAGCGGCAGCTGTCACCCATTCAAGTTACTGATCAAGTGACAGCAGCTGCATGTAAACGTCTGCACACCGCATGTAATGGTAAGTGATATGATTACATGTGGTTAGGAATCAATCACTCTCCCTGGACGCATTGATTGTTCATCCAGGGAGAGTGTTTTCTAACTATATGTAATAATATCAAATAACATTACATACGGTATGCACGTGATCATTAACTTGAAATGGTGACAGCTGCCGCTTGTAAATGCAAGATTAGGTATTCCTGCTGCAGGAAAACGCAAGTTCCTGATGCAGGAATCCCTAATTGCACCTAAACGTACAGGTGTGAATGGAGCCAGTACAACTGCTACACAAGCCATTTTGTGATTAATGTGATTAAAAATTACCTTTTTATTTTAATCTGAAACTTCTGTAATTTTCTAAAACTGCTCAAAAAACTTTCTAACACTTTCTAATCACTTTTCTAACACTGCTCCTGTTTGTGTGATTAGTTCACAGAATTGCACAAAAGCAATAGATATTTCCTTTTTGGTGAGATATTCTCTAAGGGTTAACTACTTCTCACACTGCTGACACTCTTTTGTTTTTTTCTTATCAGACCGATGAAAATACATATTATAATGAACCAAACTCTGAATGGGAGATTAGAAAGAACATTGTGAAACAAACAGCCTTTTCTTCAAGACAGAAAAAGGTAGGGAACTGCAACAACATTTGTTAAAATCCTTGCAATGTATATATCAAACAGAGGGGAAGTCTTGTTTTTTTTCTAAACAAAAGTAGTACACTTTAAGGGAGCTACATGCTCCCCCATACCTTGAAGTATGGAAGCACTAGGTATTTTTGAGAGCTCCAGTGGAGCAGCAGGGAAGCTAGACATGGGCAAAGTGAACAGAGTATCTTAACGTTATTTTAAAAGCAAAAGGTTTTTAATCTATTTCAAATGCTGAGTATATCACTTACAATAAATTCTGCATCTTGATGTTAAATGTTTTAGTTTCCTGCAGAATTAGCTGGTCCCCTGAGCACTGGTATCTTGTTTTAGGGTGGCTCCTTTCCCTTGCAGGGCCCTATGGAGACTCCTTGTGTGTGCTAGTAAACTGTGTGTGTCCCCACAAGCACACAGGCACAGCAAAGCAAGCCAAACCTTTCTCTGTCCCTGTGATCTTCTACTGGACAGGAAGTCCAGGGAAGCCGAGCTGAGAGAGTTGGAACTGTTCTGAAACATGATGACTGTAAGTGCTTGGGTGAAAATATAAAGAAATACTTTGCTGGGCAATGCATATTTCTTTGATCTGGATCCATTATAGAAAAACGTTTGAGAGTTTATTACTACTTTAAAATACTATTTAGCCTTATGTGATATTGTAGCTTGAAGTATCAGGCCATGTATATTTTCCAAATTTCAGCTCATTTCATCTGACTGACTTGAATTCCATATTAATTTGTCCCCCCAGCATTAAAACATTTATCTTCTTTTATACTTAGTTAATTAAAATTTAACATATTGATTTACTAACCTAAAGACACGCACGCACTAGGTGCGTGTGATTTCTTCACAGCAAAACGTATTTATCAACCAAAAAGTCTCTAAAAGCATATTTCCACTAATGCCATATATGGAAAAATCATGCACATGATGCATATATAATGCTGCTTCACAGTTTAGACAAAAATCGTTAGCTCATGCATTTACATTCCTGCATTCATCAACGCAAGCAACACAATGGGGTCTATTCACAAAGCTGCCGAGGGCAGCCGAGTGAATGACCGATCAGAAGTGAAGTGAGCCGAACACTGTTCGGCTATTCACTTCAGGCTGGTACGGCTGATTTCAGCCGTACATCGGCTGAAATCAGCCGTACATCGGCTTGCTTCGTGTGGCTTCGGATCAGCCGAACATGCTTAGCATGTTCGGCTGACCTGAAGTGCAGAAGGAGTTCGACTCAGCCGATCCAACATCTGGATCGGCTGAGCCGAACCTCCGGCAGGCTTCACACTGCTGTTCGGGCTATTCTGAAAGATCCCGAACAGCAGTGAGAGAATAGCCGAATGCCGCCGAGCGGCATTTGGCTCGGCTGTTCTGCTCGGTCCCTCAGAGGCACCGAGCAGAACAGAAAAAGAGTGAAAAAA
>NW_017306963.1:897029-902131 GCF_000935625.1 Nanorana parkeri
AACATCACCTTGCAATTCATGCAGGGCTTTGCACAACACACCTGCTGGGTGTGTACACACTACAAAGGTGTCTAGATTCCACCAATAGATCATGCTGGGAGGGAACACACTACAGAGGTGTATACTTGTTTGTGGCGTGTTTATAAGGTTAGTAAATCAACCCCATAATGTCTGTGAACAAATGTCCTTGCTACATCTACTATTTATTTTTCATTTTCATTACATACTGTATATAGGCTGCCACAAATAGTTGCTACTTTATTGATTTTTTTTCTTCTGAAAGCAACCCATGGTTACATAGTTACATAGTATTTGAGGTTGAATAAAGACATAAGTCCATCAAGTCCAACCTATTGCTGATGTGTGCATATGTATGTATATATGTATATAATCGCTTTTGGTATCATCAGCAAACCCTGAAACATTGCTATTCACACCCTCCCCGATGTTGTTAATAAATAGGGGGAACAGCATGGGTCCCAGCACAGAACCCTGAGGCACACCGCTCACGACACTAGCCCATTCTGAAAAGCTGCCATTTATAGATACTCTTTGTACCCCTTCCTGCAGCCAGTACTCTATCCAAGTACACACCATTTCATCTATGCCCATAGATCTCAGCTTGTATAACAAGCGTTTGTGTGGTACCGTATCAACAGACTTTGAGAAATCCAGATATACCACACCCACCGTCCTACCTCCATCCAGATTTCTACTTACCCCCTCGTAAAAATATTATTGTTTTTTGTATATAGATTTTGGTATGAACCCATTTTTTAATAGTACATCTGAAACATTATATACCATTATTATGTAGTTACCTCATCGGACAGTAGCTAAAACATATAGGATATTGGCTGTACAGCTGCGATAATAGGTTTTATCCTATAGGTTCATAGTTTTCCTAAGCTTGCCCAAGCCCGCTTAAAATTCTTACTGCCACTCCCTCCTCCAGACCTAATCAGTTGAATTGAGGCACAGCTCCTGCCCCACAGCTATACAACATCAACTGCAACCACTGATTGAGTAGGTAGGAGGGGGTGGCGGTCAGAGGTTTCAGTGGGCTTGGGGAACAAGCCCAGCCTCATCTCTACTAGCCACCCACTGTTTGAATTTTGGCTGAGTACTGCTGACTTTGCCAAAATTCGAGCTGTTTGTTTCCCTATTGACACCATCTGCTTTGACAAAAGTTAATTTTTCAGTCGACATGTGTCAAAGGAGCCAGATAGAAAATAATTGGCTAAACAGTGCCTGCATTCTTTGGGTATTACGCAGCCGCAAGAGCAGTGGCAGCTGAATATAGTTGGCAGTGGGGATACTTTCATCTACTGTTTTACAAGATAGGGGAATGTAATGATTTATCTTGTTCAGGCCATAGGGCTAAATTAGGGAAATGTAAGTGTATGGCTATCTTAATTTATAATGGTAAACAAATGAACAAGTATTATTTTAAACAGTGCAGTTTCCCTTTAGGTATTACAAGGCTTAATAGCAGAAGTCTTCACCACAATTATCAACGCTGTAGAAAAAATGTCCTGTTACTAGTGCAATACCATCTAAGGGCAATTGGTAAAGGAGAAATTGAAACCACATATTTCCTCTTTAGTATTCGCTATATATTTATGCAATGTACACTAATCACTCACTCATCTTAGAACACATGTTTTCTTTGGCTCGTGATTAGAATTGGCAGCTGCTGCGAAGAAAATATGGATACAATATTGATTACTCATATATGGAGGATAAATCCAGGGCCGGCTTTAACACGGGGCAAAGGGGGCATCTGCCCAGGGCCCAGTCATTGTTGTGGGGCCCATAGTAGCTGCTACTTGAGTGGGTCATGTGCTGCAATACTCCTACCACTGGCCCTGCATCTCAGCACTGACAGCAGAGTGCTGGATGATTGCAGAGCGGGTCACACGGAGAGAAGAGCTGGGTGATGCCCTCCCCTTCCATGCCATGTGTGTGCGCTGGAGGAGGCGGCTCTGCTATGACCTGGACCCGATGTTCACTGGCCTTTGCACTTGGATGGGGGAGAGGGAGCCTGATTAATGAGGGGACTACAGCCTGAATCAGGGCAGCATGAACAGTGAATGTCTGATGGGGAGGCCCTGCGTGTCTGTGCTGGTTGCTGCATGTGTGTATTAGGGACCACTCAACGTCCAGAGAGAGGGGTCACTACGGTGCTTGTCTGTATGTGACGGGGGTCACTACATGCTTTCCATGTACATATGATGGTGGACACTGCACGCTAGTCTAGCGTAAGACAGTCATCTGAGGGCGCCACAGGGGGGAGAGGGACTGAAAAATGCACCTTCGCCTGTGTACACAATAATCCTTGCACCGGCCCTGCCCTTGAGCCCACAAAACATACACCTACACTACCCTTCTGTTTACTGTGCAATCGTTCTTGCATAGTGTTGCTCCGCCCCTGTTGTATAGGCGTATGCATGGGCGAAATGCATGGTGGGGGCGGGTAGGGGGTGTATAGGAGTGGGGGGCCCAAGAAAATTTTTGCCCAGGGTCCAATCAGTATTAAAGACGGCCCTGGATAAATCATACCATTGTCAGAAAATCTAAGACGGAGGAGTACATCTCTAATCAAACCCTTTTTTTTTAGTGGGGAAGAGTTAGACCCTCTGTCAAGCTTTTATTGGGGAAATTCACCCCTTTAATTGTCCTGTTAAACTATATCACAGAGAAAAAAAAATGGATAAATCTAACATTTTAGAGCTGTCCCCAGAACAAGAGCTAAGGGGACATATTCCAATGGCGAAGCAAAACAAACGACAAACGCACTCAACAATTTGTTACCAGAAGTGTGCCATGATGCCTTTCTAATATTCCAATGGCGGGCACAATTTTCTTGGACAAATGTCTAAAAGGGCAATTGCCCTGACTTTGGGAGATTCTCTCAAACTTCCTTTTGTGCTTCTGGGAAAGAAATGAAGGGAAATTTCCCCAAAGGTACACATACAGGAAAAAAATAAACTTGCAGGGGTTTAATCTTTACCTCCTCTAGTCAAAACTAAAAAACATTGGCTATACGTTAATAACAAACAGACTCACATATCAGTCTTAAGGTGAACCTGTCACATGTTAAATAATGTATAATAATAAAAAACATGTGGAATAGTTTTCCACAGGGGTTGGTTCTAGACATCTCAGTAGATTCTTTAAAAAAGCATAGATATACATTGAAATGCTTGAATTATATGGCTAATAACACAAAGTAACATTGTAAAATTGATTCATGGAATTAATTAATTGCCTTTGGGGATTAGAAAGGAGGTTTTCATGTCCCCAATGGTGAAACGGAGCACATAAGCCAGGCATTTTTAAGTGTTCTGTGCTCCCATACCTTCCACGATACCGGAACTTAAGGTCAGAGGAAGATTGCTTTTGACTGCCCGTACTGTAGGGGAACATGGAGCGGGTTCCCAAGCAATCAGGAAGCCGGGCGATGAGTAGTGACCCACTCCCGGCTTCCTGATTGGCCAGGAAGCTAGCTCCATGCTCATTGGCTGAGAAGCTGGCTTCCTGGCCAATCAGCGTCGAGCAGGCTGAACAGCCGCTTCAGTACCGCCTGACACCCCCCGAGGCCATTTCTACTGGAGGAGTGTCGCTGTCACTGCGCATTACACAAGACACACGGTGCCTTGTCAGGAGGTGGCATGAGAACGGATCCCAGAGTGGATAGCTGGTCACGTCTGAGCGAGGTGTGAAGGGATAATCCCGTGGTGGCGGCTTTGTTTCATGTTTAATTGTCTGCAGACTGACCTTGGTGTTGTTACAGGGAGCGTCTTCAGCCTGCCAATTTCCTGTGCCGTAGGCATCATGTGTTTTTCACTTTTTAACAGCCGCCTCAATGTTGATTGGCTGGGAAGCCAATCAGGAAGCCGGGAGGCGAGTCATTACTTGCAACCTGGCTTTCTGATTGGCTGGGAAGCCAACTCGATGCTGATTGGCTGGGAAGCCAGTTTCCTGGCCAACCACAACCAAGCCGGCCAAACAACATGGAGCCGGCTTCCTGTGCAATCAGGAAGCCGGACGGCATGTCATTATTCAACGCCTGGCTTCCTGATTGCCCGGGAAGCCAGCTCCATGCCAGTGGAAGCACCACATCCTGGGAAGGTTACATCAGCAGTGCATTGCTGGGAAATCTCATCTTAGGGAAAGACATTGTCCTCTCCTGAGATGATGTGCATGATCACATGTCCTAGTCACATGTCTAGTCACGTGCCAGAAATCAGGGTAGTAAAAAGAAGTCTAGTAACCTGCCCTTAGTAAACATGGCCACTGTCAGAAGAAGAAAAGAAAAATATGGTATGCAAAGAATACAAAGCCGGCAATTTTCTAGAAACGTGTTGGTAGATTGTCATTACTGAACATTTCTAAAGGTTTGTTTGTTGTTATTTTAAAGATATGGGTAAAGGTCCACTTTAAGGTCATAAGTTGGAGTAGCAATGGTTACATTTATTTGCTAATTTTCTCCAATGTTCTTTAGAATGATTACATCATTTCTCTTGTTATTAAGATATAATAATTTCCCATTATCCTCAGCTCCATTTAATGACCAGAATCCAGCATGTGTTACTTTCCTGATTCTCTTTATGTCTTTTATGAATTAACCTATTAACTTCCCATAATATTTAAAGAACATTCAACTAGAAGAGAAAATAGTGTAAGAACATTTGATTTTGCTCCATTCCCACAACAGTTGGTTAATTCACACAGAACGAATGTACATGCAGTTTCGCTGGATGACAATCTGTGCCTTTTTTTTTTTTTTTTTATAAATAGATTCCTTGGTCTGCATTTACTCATATAAAACCCGTCTAAAGGCAACCAATCAGAATAATGTTTGGAGGCAGGGGCTGACTGGCAACTTTTAGCCCAGGGGGCAAGTACAACCCAGAGGCCCATGGTGCAGCAACTTGGCCCCCCTCCCGCTCTGCCTCTTCCCCGCCTTCTTCCCGCCCTGTCTGCCACTTTTGCCTTCCATGTAAGAGTAGTGAAAGGTCGGCTGATGTGAGGACTCCTAGTAAGTTCATAATGTACGACTGCTGCGACACTGTTAGTACTGCCACTAACTCCAAGCT
>NW_017306964.1:0-19056 GCF_000935625.1 Nanorana parkeri
GTAATTAAAAGTCCACCATAAATTGATGCAAAAAAAAAAAGTGACAAAGTGCCAAGATGTAAAAAACATCAGTGATAAGTCCTTCCTATAGCTGTAGTGTGCAAACTCCCGGTGCCTGAAAAACACTGCACTCGCCAGACTTCCATATTCTTCCAACTTAGCGTGTCCCAACCTCAGTGCGTGTCCAGTGGAGGTTTGGGACACGCTGAGTTGGAAGGATTTTAATTGTGTGATTATTCGACTGGCTTGTTCATGACGGATTGGAATATTTTTTGAAAAAGCGATTGTTTCTGGGAATCTTGTAAGTGTTTTTAAACGTTTTTTAAATGAAAACCTGTTTTGGCATATTACACTATGTGTTTATTATCCTCTCTGGGGAACGGATACGTTTTTTAAACGACCACACATGAACCGGAAGCTTTCTAGTGAAAGAGCACAGAGTGGAGGAGGAAGTTCCTATTGCGAGTGGAGGAGCAAACGTTCACTGTGATTGCGATCCGTGATTGTTATGCCTCTTTGAATATGGAAGTCCGGCGAGTGCAGTGTTTTTCACAGTCACCGTGAAAGTTTGAACACTACAGCTATAAGGTCTCATTCACACCTAGGCGTATTGCATATGCGCGTCTGTCGTGCGTTTTTTAAACCGCGATTCGCGGTAAAAAAAAGTCGCGTGACCGTCGCGCGTTTCCGAATGCTACTTGGCTGTATCCCAATGGAAACGCGCAACAAAACGGCCCAAAGTAGTACCTGTACCTTTTCAGGCGTGGGCCATTTTGTAGCACGTTAGGGACGGGCGGAAATACGCCAAGGTGGGAGCGAGACCATTGAAGACAATGGGATTTATATTTTTGAGCGTTTTGTAGAGCGTTCGTCGAGCGTAGAACGCGCTACAAAACGTTCAGGTGTGAACCAGGGCTAAGAAGGACTTATCACTGATGTTTTTTATACCTTGGCACTTTGTCACTTTTTTTTGTCCCTTTTTCTTTTTACATTAATTTATGGTGGACTTTTATTTACCAATTTGCACCTAATCTCTACTGTTGATATTACAATGAGAGATACGTTTTACTATTTATGAGTATTTATTAATGATATCAGTTATATGTGATCTATTTGATACTTAGCATTATATTATTCACGCACCGTGTTTCCCCCGAAAATAAGACAGTGTCTTATTTTATTTTTTTCACGGAAAAAGACACTAGGTCTTAGAAGCTGGTTACAGCATGCGCACTGTATCCAGCGACTGACTGGTTACACGAAAGGTCTTAAACCTTTACACTCAAAAATCTAATTCTACCAATGCACGCCTCTATGTATGATGATTAATAATAACATAGACATGTCAGGTGTAAATTGCTGTAATTTAAAAAAGAAATAAATTTACAGAGCATTCACTTCCTGCTTTGAAAGGGCAAAGTGATTTCAGTTTGCCAAAGAAATGCACACTGGGATTGCCTTGTCATCAGCAGATCATTGCTGGGAAATCTCTGTAATCTCAGGGAAAGGCATTTTCCGCCCCTGAGATGATGTTCATGGTCACATGTCCTAGTCACATGTGCCAGAAATCCAGGAAGTAAAAAGGAGAGCTAGTAATCTGCCCTTAGTAAACATGGCCACTGCCAGAAGACTGGGGAAGAAAAGAGAAATAAGGTATTCAAAGAATACAAAGCCTGCAATTATCTAGAAGTATTTGTTTTGCAGATTGGCATTACTAAACATTTCTAAAGGTGTGTTTATTTTAAAGATATGGGTAAAATTCCACTTTAAACAGGAAGGGGTGGAACAAATATAGATTGGGAGGTGATGCCTAAGTTTAGTTTTGCCTAGGGCAGTACAAAACCAGAATACAACACTGGCATGTCAACTATGGTTTCTGACCGTTCTCTTCCTATCAGCATGTTCCTTGTTAGCACATGTGCATGCTTCAATGTGATACTAAGGCCCCGTTCACATATAGCGAATTGTCGCGCGATTTCCGCCGCGATATCGCGCATTTTTGCCGCGCGATATCGCGAGAAGTCGCCGGCCAATGTTATTCAATGGAGCTGTCTTAACTCCATGTCGCGGTCGCAAGTCGCTTCTACCGGACCCTTTTTTCGGCGGATTTTGCGCGATTTTACTTTTTTTCTATGGAGCCCGACGGGGAAGGTCGCGCTACCGTCGCTGGATCGTCGCTGGAACGTCGCCCCGAAAGTCGCGCTATCCCGGCCGTATACACGCGCTGCAAAAGGTATCTCGCTATATGTGAACGGGGCCTTAGATCACTGCAGTTTTGTCTTTTGCAACAACAAAACCTTTGTGTAAGCCCATTGTGGCAAATTCAGGGGTTTGCTTGGCAGGTATGAAGCAGCATTCCACTGAAGATCCACAAAACATCATTTTACTAGATGTGACCGGATTTTTGCCTAAGTTTACACGAAAAAATGTCAGCTATTGGACTCTGTACTATTTGATTTGAGTTTTTCTGGTCTTACACGCTACTGGTGAGGACTCCCCACAGGAAGTTCAGTTATTTTGCTTTTGTAGGCCAATTCTACCCAGCAGCAGCAATTTGGTGTTGGGGTGAGATTTAAGCAAAGGTGGAAAATAAAGTGTAGGCCTTACAGACATCCCAGGGAAATATGGGAAGACTTTGGGTAATGGGTTTCCAAACTGAAGCATCATCATTTGTTCTGGGTGGACTGATTTTTTTTTTCTCCTCCTACCCCTTGGGGCAATTTCATAGTCCCTGCATGAGCTAGTGAAGTGAACTAGAAGTGTATTTTTTTAAGTAATCTTAATCCTAACTGAAATTATCCATTTTGTAGGAAATGAAGGTAGATACTTCACTGCCATAATGCTGAAAAAATCCAGAGCAAAACTAGTAAGCCAAGAAATTGTTCCTTTTCCAACAACTTCCATGATGAGGAATTTATTGGTGGTTAATGTAAGTTATAACCTTGGCAAAATCATCTAGTGAGATAAAAATGCATTTTTCATATATGCATATATACATTGCATACCAAGACTATATACAGGTATGCATGTGGCTTACTGTCCTAGGCCTGAAGTTTTCCCAGGTTCAAATAATCAAGACATCATATGGCTGCATAATCATTGTAACTGATACCCCATTGTTATTAATCTAGTGCAGCATTTTACTATGTCCATCTGTATGTGTGCATCTGTTTGCCTGTCTGTATGTTTACCTGAATAAGTGTATCTGTAGGTGTGGGTTTCTTTGTATATACACTATATTACCAAAAGTATTGGGACGCCTGCCTATACACGCACATGAACTTTAATGGCATCCCAGTCTTAGTCCGTAGAGTTCAATATTGAGTTGGCCCACCCTTTGCAGCTATAACAGTTCCAACTCTTCTGGGAAGGCTGTCCACACGGTTTAAGAGTGTGTCTATGAGAATGTTTGACCATTCTTCCAGAAGCGCATTTGTGAGGTCAGGTACTGATGTTGGACGAGAAGGCCTGGCTTGTAGTCTCTGCTCTAATTCATCCCAAAGGTGTTCTATCAGGTTGAGGTCAGGTCTCGTGCAGGTCGGTCAAGTTCCTCCACCCCAAACTTGCTCTCCCATGCCTTTATGGACCTTGTTTTGTGCACTGGTGCGCAGTCATGTTGGAACAGGAAGGGGCCATCCCCAAACTGTATCCACAAAGTTGGGAGCATGAAATTGATCAAAATGTCTTGGTATGCTGATGCCTTAAGAGTTCCCTTCACTGGAACTAAGGGGCCAAGCCCACCCCCCTGCAAAAACAACCCCACAGCATAATCCCCTCTCCACCAAGTTTTACACTTGGCACAATGCAGTCAGGCAAGTACCGTTCTCCTGGCAACCACCAAACCCAGACACGTCCATCGGATTGCCAGACAGAGAAATGTGATTCGTCACTCCAGAGAACACGTCTCCACTTCTCTAGAGTCCAGCGGCGGCGTCCTTTACACCACTGCATCCAACACTTTGCATTGCACTTGGTGATGTAAGGCTTGGATGCAGCTGCTCAGCCATGGAAACGAATTCCATGAAGCTCTCTACGCACTGTTGTTGTGCCAATCTGAAGGCCACACGAAGTTTGGAGGTCTGTAGCTATTGACTCTGCAGACAGTTGGTGACTTCTGCGCACTGTGCGCTTCAGCATGCGCTGACCCCATTCTGTCATTTTACTTGGCCTACCACTTTGTGGCTGAGTTGCTGTTGTTCCCAGTTGCTTCCACTTTGTTATAATGCCACTAACAGTTGACCGTGGAATATTTAGTAGCAAGGGAATTTCACGGAACACCTGAATCCAATGATTTAGAGGGGTGTCCCAATACTTTTGGTAATACCGGTATAGTGTATGTTTGCTTGAGTATGTATTCCTGTATAGACATGTGTATTTGTGCATATGTACATCTCTAGGGGGCATGTTTAAAAAAATATTGAATGTGAAATTTACCAAATTATCACTGCATATGAATCTTCCTGGTGATTTTTTTTTTCTTCTTATATTCCCTAAATTTATATGAGACAAACGCAATAAAATCCAATTTTTTGGGGGTAAAATATAAAAGATGAGGTTGCATTGAATAGATGGATACCTAATATATCAAGGCACACTATTTTGCACGCTCTTAAAACAACGAAAAACGACTGAATCCAATATTGTGAAGGGTGCTTCGGAAGGACAGAGGTAATGTGAGAATAGACTGTAGACCAAGAGAAAGGGACCTGAAAGCAAGAATGCTTTAGATCCTTCTACTGAAAAACTATTCTGGCTTATATTGCCTGCAGGTGATGAAAGCCTTCTAGCATTGCTACATGGAAGTCTAGATGCTTCCAGGCAATCACAGCTGAAGTGTTAAGCTGGCCATACACCTTACAATTATCTGCAGATTTTCTGTGGTCAGATGGAAAAGGTGCAACAGATTCCTCCATCTACACTTAACTGTGTGGATGGAGTAATCTCCACCTGGGCCAAGCTTCCGTAATCCTGCTAGTCGGCCCCGCTGGCTCTCAAAACACCTGAACATTGCCTGCATCCAATCAGATTGTTCAGGTATGTTGACAGCCAGCGGGGCCGACTAGCAAGATACTGAAGCTTGGCTCGGTGGGAGATTCCTTCATCCACACAGTGTAGCGTAGATGGAGGAATCTGTTGCACTTTTTCCATCTGACCACAGAAAATCTGCAGATAATTGTAAGGTGTATGTGCACCTTAAGACTTCAGACATCTGTTTCGCTTGCTCTACCGGGAAAGGATCCACCGGATCCAGTGGAGAGATCTCCTTTGAAAGATTTAGAGTATTCTGCCATGGTTTGCCAGAGTAGGGTGTAGGGCAGCGCCCGCCTGCAAGAACTGGGTTCTAAAGAGGGATTCTGACTTTTGGGCAGTAGAATCCTTGAATGTAAGTATGCTCTGAACTAGTCTAGTGTAAAGGTGGGTCACTAGCATATACACAGCGCGTATAGACCACTGTTTAATAAAATCCTTGCCAAACAGGAACAAATCCAGCAAGCACTCAGGAAATATCCAGGACCCATTGTGGTGTACCGAACCACATAGAGAAGCGGTTCCCAACCTGGGGCAGTACTGGCGGGGGCACAAAAAAATGCTAATGGCAGATAGGCTGTGGAGCAGTAGACAGGGACAACATAATTAGCAGTACTTCACTCCATCTGTAGTTCCGGCCTGCACGTCAGTCCCCCTGCAGATTGATATTCTGGGTGGGGGGCAGAGCCTGGAGATGAGCCAAGACAGTGTTGCTGCTGGAGTCTGAGTAACATTACACTGTGAATCAGTGTTGCGTATTGCACTGATTGTATATCTGTGGTGCTCCACAGCAATTGGCACTGTTGCGATACATGCTGCAACCATTAACGTTTCAGTACGGTACTCTCCACATGGCACTATTTATCCTGCCCCCTTACTCTGTCCCTGCCCAAACACCCCTCACACACTTAGGAGAGGGGGGTAACATTATTGTAAATGGGCTGTTAAAGGGGTGCCCAAATCAAAACAGTTTGGGGACCACTGCCATAGAGGAACACTTCAAAAAGTGGGTGCAATGGGAAGATTTCTTGCAGCTGTAAGAGCTCTGAAAGACTCAAAACTGGAGACAGCAGGCTGATCCTCCAAATGAAGGTGAGTAGTATGTACTGCATCAGTAAGAGCCAAAACTGTCATCAGGGAGAGACAGAGGCAACTCATCTCGCAAATTGTCACAAGATGGTAACAGCCTGATGGTCTAGCCGCAGGCAGTTCTGGTATAGATTCTGCAGATGAAGGTGCAAAAGCGTGCATAGAGCCATAGAGATAAGGGAGGGGATTCTCCCAATCTGGCTGGATACAGACATGTTGCAATTGAGTGGGGGTGAAGCAACTAAATTTGGGCTATGAGGCAAGGCCTCAGGTACCCACAAAACCTTGGTAACTGGTGGTGGCCAGATGACTTGAGATGACAAGTCACTGTAGGCATGCAGTAGGAACAGAGTGGAGATTGTATTTCACTGTGCCTCCTTGCAAAGCAGAAGTAGCAATGGGGAGATGCTTCCTTGACGCTGAATGGCGAGAGACAAAGTGCGTGACACTCCACCTTGAATGGCGTCTGGAAAACACCTTGCATGGGAGTCAGTGCCTGACGGTTGCTACTAGGCTAGCTCTGCAACATCCAGTCCAGTGCGGTCCAGACATGACATCCCTAATCTAGGATGAAAAAAGGCTGCTCCAGTTAGCTGCAATTTTAGAGACCAGCTCAAGCAGTGATTTAGAGCAGAATCTTGGTTGAAGAGAAAAAAGAATCGAAGAAAATAAATGTTGGCAAAAAATTAGGTTATGCTTTTATTAACTGAGACTTTTCATCCTCCCGACATTTTGATAGTAGGAGCGGTTATGCTTAATTGCTAGTGTACAATCCTCCTGTAGACGGCAGTATAACCCAAAGGTAAAGACTTCCTGTGAAATCTACTTTCACTTTGATCAATCATAACTGAACCACAGTTCTGCTTTAATAACGCAATACCCTCTTGTGCTTCTATTTGTGTATACATGCTGGAAAGATTTATGGACAAACGTTGCATTTCTACAATATTGCTGCCTTTGCAGATTTACTCCAAATTCCTTTTTTTTGGGCTGCTTATTCTTCTAAGAATGTGCTCTTTCAAATGATTGCATCTTTGATTGTTTCCCTGTTGGCTCAGCTATTGTTTAGCCAATGATAGGCTAGTATCCCAAACTCCAGCTTATCCCCGCCTCCCCTCATTTACTACATATCTGGCCAGCTCTTACCTTTATAGACTTCTCGGTATTTGCCCTAATGTGTTCCTATTATTCATCCTGGGTGTATAATGAAGCTACTGCTCCCTTCTAGGTAAAACTCTGTGGCAATGACATCTGCCTCATGACTTCCCACTTAGAAAGCACCAAAGAGCATGCAAAGGAACGGCTGAAGCAGCTGGGCGTTGTACTGCAGAAGATTTTGGAGGTTCCATCATCAACTACTGTGATATTTGCTGGTGATACTAACCTAAGAGACCAAGAGGTCGGTATAGTATATACTAATGTTGCCTATTTATGGGTTTGACATGTCTGTGTGACCCTATAAATTACAGGATGCCATGCACAGTTTAAGGCTGAATTCACACCAAATGTGTTGGGGCTTTGCTGGCATTTTTTCCAGTGCAGCCCCAACGCAAGACAAGGCAATTTGGGTTGTCACAGATGGGCTCAGTTCATACCACTGCATTGCAACGCGGCGCTGTGCCCATAGAACTTAATAAAATGTTACCTTTCAATAAAGTTCTACCAAAAAAGTAACTAGTATGATGTGCCAGGATCTGTGCATCAGCACTATGACTGCTGACGCAAACAAATGGCTGTGCTGGATTAAATGCAGCCTTAACAAATAAAAGTATGTAGACAGGGGGAAAATGACTGTAAGAAAAGAACACGGCAAAAAGAATTCCTCAAACATGGGTTGCTTTACTTCAAATAAACACAACAATAAGCAATAATATATGATTTGTTTTATTACTTGAATATTAGATAAACAAAAATTTCCCCTCCCTCAAAAGTAAAACCCATTTCTCTGGCTTGTCCAGAAGGTAGGTTACCTTTGCTTACTTCTGGAAATGCTAATTACTTAGCTGTCTCCGGCTTCAGTAAGTCACTGATACAAATCCAAGTGTACTCAAATGAAATGAATGTATTTGTGATTAATGAATTTGTGATTTGGATCTTTGTTCTGGATCAGTGAGCCTTTAAATTAGCATGTCAGCCAGGCAATTAGCATTTTCAGAATTGGTGGTCAACAGTGGCTGTCACCTTATTCTTGCAGCACAGAATTCCTTTAAGGAGGTTGCAAACTTAAGAGCTGAACTCCACATAATCTACTAAATAAACAGTAGAAATGTGTATATATAGGAGCCGTTGTAGCTGAAAATGTATGTGTATTTATGTCCAGTCAAGTTCTGAGGATTGAGTTGCCTCCCTGCCCCAGCTTATGATTGGATAGTGAAGGATCATAAACTGACTGAGGTCAACTCTCTGATCTTGTCTGCACATGACAATGCAGGACTAATGATTGGACCTAGGCATTGGCCCTCCCTTTCCCAGTCTAAGTGCTGGTGTAAGAAAGGAGTACAAGAGGCTGAAATAGTCATGTTCAAGTGCTCTTACAAATTAATTTTCATATCTGCGTGGAGTTCAGCTTCAAAGCCAGATTTTGATTGTCTGTGGGCAAATTTTCCCTCTTTCTGTCCCTCAATATTAAGCAGTCCTCCGAATGTAATGCTGTTCCCTGGTTTGGGTTTGAGGGATTGCCCCTCTCTTTTGACCTGAGACAGGAAGGGAGAAGAGATCTCAAAAGGGGACACATCAATGAAAACCTAGCTGGTTCTAACCATTCCCCGCTCTAAATTCCAAAGAAAATGACTGGAGATGCTTTCATATAGACACTTTACACTGACCAGAGACATAATCTTGTTTCATTGACAGGTTAAAAAGATAGGCGGCCTGCCCAGTCCCATCATGGATGTTTGGGAATTTCTGGGGAAGCCTGAACATTGCCGTTATACATGGGACACAAAAATGAACAACAACTTGAAGATTCCAAACAGCTGCAGGCTGCGTTTTGACCGAATACTGTACCGCTCTGCTCTAGATGGCGGCCAAGTCATTCCTCAGTCTTTGGATTTGCTTGGCACTGAAAAACTGGACTGTGGTCGATTTCCCAGTGACCACTGGGGGTTATTGTGTGATTTCAATGTGATCTTATGAGTTTTAAATAATTGTTAATATTAAACTGTCTTAACCCTTTCGCTGCCAAGCCCTCCAGAACATTTTTCAAATCAGCTGGCCAAGCCATTTTTGCAATTTTTTCCTATTGATTTGATTTTCAACTGCTGCGTTGCTAGCGTTTGTAAAAGACCCCCCAAACCATATATTTTCTGAAAGCGCAGGCCCGGTAGAATAAAAAGATGGTGATACTAAATTTGTAGGCCCTGCGATAATTGCGCAAATGTTTCTCAAATTAATAATAAACCAATAAAAATACACAATCCAATTGTTAAAACACACCAAAATCAGTATCCGTGCACAAAAAAAATTATTTTCTGATTAACTCTAAAAGATAAAACTGTATTGAGTTAATAAATAACAAATATTAACAAATTTGTAATTGCGCCTTTTTGCGAAAAGGTAAAAAAATGAAGGTATGCAAAACTGTAAATCGACTTATGTAAAAAATTGTTTTGGTGTTTGTGTTGTGATAAAATGATACAGGTGTATATTTAATTGCAACACAAGGTATCACAACGCATGGCAATTAGTCACAAAGCTTTGCCATGCGCTGCCACAGTTAATGTAATGTTTTTTTAAAAGAAAATAAATAAAAAAGATCATGTATTGTGATGCGTTCTAACAACGCACTGCAGCGCATGTGCATGGTATTCAGCATCTCCTGGTTATCTAGTAACCAGGTGACGCTGGACTGTCATTACACACTGAGAACCTGACGGAGCCGCCATATCACGGTGGCTCCACCAGGTTCTCAATGTGTAATGACAGTTCAGCATCTCCTGGTTACCTAGTAACCAGGGGACGCTGGACTGCCATTACACACCGAGAACCTGGCGGAACCGCCATTATATCCCAGCGGCTCCGCCAGGTTCTCAGTGTGCAATGACAGTTCAGCATCTCCTGGTTACCTAGTAACCAGGCGCCCTGGACTGTCATGAGAGCTTGTCGGAGCCGGCTTTGATATGACCGCCGGTTCCGACAAGCTCTCATTTTAATGACAACTGGTCCCGTGCAATAGAAAAAGTTTGGCGGAGCTAGCTGTCACTGCTAGCTCCGCCCAATCATTTTCTCATTTTTCTCTACTTTTTCTATTCTGCTCGGTACCACAGAGGTACCGAGCAGAATAGAATAGCTGAGCCGAAGGGCGCTCTCCGGCATTCGGCTATTCACTCACTGCTGTTTGGGCCCTATGAGAATAGGCCGAACAGCAACGAGTAGCCTGCCGGAGGTTCGGCTAAGCCGATCCAGATGTTGGATTAGCTGAGTCAAACTCCTTCTGCACTTCGGCCGACCCAAACCCAGCCGCAGCAAGCCGTTGTACGGCTGATTTCAGTCGGTGTACGGCTGAAATCAGCTGTACAAGCCTGAAGTGAATAGCCAAACGGCGTTCGGCTCACTTCACTTCGTGTTGGTTATTCACACGGCTGCCTTCGGCAGCTTTGTGAATAACCCCCTATGTGTCCCCAGTTATTTACAAACACCGGAGTGATCACGCGATCACTCCGGTGTTTGTGCTGCACAGAGGATCGGTAAATATCAATGATACTTATCGATCCTCCGTACGGCCACGCACAGAGCCGCTGTCATCCGGAAACTGACAGGATGACAGCGGCATCGTTCTACTCACCGCTCGGCCATCCTGAAACTTGTGGCTTCTCCCCGCCAGCCGACGCTTGCAACTCTGCCCCACCCCCCAACCCTGGAGATTTTTTTATCCCCGTTGCCGCAGCCCCTACAAGCGGGGGTCAGCAGCGTGGATCCATCGAGTCACAGATCCCTGCCTGGCTCCAGATGTCGGCAACTTTTCCCATTGATTTGATTTTCAACTGCTGCGTTGCTAGCGTTTGTAAAAGACCCCCCAAACCATATATTTTCTGAAAGCGCAGGCCCGGTAGAATAAAAAGATGGTGATACTAAATTTGTAGGCCGTGCGATAATTGCGCAAATGTTTCTCAAATTAATAATAAACCGATAAAAATACACAATTCGATTGATAAAACCCTAAAATCAGTATCAGTGCACAAAAAAAAAAAATTCTGACTAAATCTAAAAGATAAAACTGTATTGAGTTAATAAATAACAAATATTTGCAAATTTGAAATTGCGCCTTTTTGTGAAAAGGTAAAAAAATTACGATACGCAAAACTGTAAATAAGCGACTTATGTTAAAAATTTGTTTTTACGCTGTGTTGGTGTTTGTGTTGTGATAAAATGATACAGGCGTATATTTATTGCAACACAAAGATCACAACGCATGGCAATGCGTCACAAAGCTTAGCCATGCGCTGCCACAGATCATTTATTTATTTTTTTAAAGAAAAAAATACATTAAAAAAAAATCATGCGATGCGTTCCAACAACACACTGCAGCGCATGTGCATGGCGTACACCTCAATATGTGTATGTTATGTGGGGGGAGGGAGGGGTTGTGCTTTTTTTTTAATTAGTTTTTTGTACACTTTTTTTGATGATAGCAGTCATCAGCGGCTTGTGAGCCGCTGATGACAGCTATTAATTTGAAGGGGACAGTCCGGGGAACAGTTCTACTATAAGCTCATGGTCGCTAGAGCGACCATGAGCTTATAGTAGAACTGTAAATGCCAGGTCCGTACGGCATACTGAGCTGGCCAGCCGGAAGCACTTTTGTACCTCCGTATGGCGTACGTCCTTGGCAGCGAAAGGGTTAAACACAACAAGAATTTTGATTTTTTTTTTACTTGCCCTCTAAGCAAAGCATTTGTTCTACCTTGAAAACTATATCCACATAGATGTTGTGTGCTTAATAACTAGGAAGTGGATGTGGAGGTGCGTTGCAGGGCCATTCATTTCAATGGCACCCCAATGCACTTCCCACCCGGAGTGTGATCACCCGCACTGGAACGCGCTGTGCTTTGCAGTGCGACTAAAAAAAAAATGATGCATGCAGTTTTATTCTGAAGTAAACTTTGTAGTACTGCATTTGTGTATTTTATTTATAATTAACCACTTCCGGGCCACAATACCTCTATAGATGGCGGCCCGCAGAAGTGGTTAAAACATAGCTGCTGCACCAGCCGTGTTCTTGGTGTCATTTTTAACAGCCGGCGATGGCTGTTAATGTACAAGTGATTCGGCGTCTATACAGCCGCCGGATTATTTGTACTGTGAGGCTTGACATGTTTAGTATCTACAGTTGTGTGAAAAAGTGTTGGCCCCCTTCCTGATTTGTCATTGTTTTGCACGTTTGTCACACGTTAATGTTTCAGATCATCAAACAAATTTAAATATTAGTCAAAGATAACACAAGTAAACACAACATAGCAGGCTCTATAGTATCCATAGGTGGGACTCCCAAACCCCCCTTTGTCTTGGGGGTTTTCAAGAGGGACCACGACACTCTCTGATGTTTATCCTGCCAAATAAAGCGTCTGAATTCCGCATCTACATGTGTAAAGAACGACCCTGGAATTCAGATCGGAATTGTCTGGAACATATAGAGCAACTTTGGCAGAACAATCATCTTAACCAGGGCGGCCCTCCCGAACCAGGATACAGAAAGAGGCCTCCAGCTCTGGAGATCCCGCTTTACCGTCGCTAGGAGCGGTTGGAAATTTAGACTGAACAGATCTGCAATGGAGGAAGTGAGGTATATCCCCAGATATTTTATGGCCTTTCGCTCCCATCGTACTCGGAATAAGCTCTGCAGGTCTGTAGATCCTCCTCCTACATCATTCAGGGCTAAGGCCTCAGATTTCCTGTAATTGATGGAGAGGTTAGACAGGTCCCCATATTCTTTAAACATTTGCAATAGCTTCACCATGGAGGTTCGTGGGTCCGTCAGGAAAAACAGCATGTCATCCGCATAAGCTGCCACCTTATGCTCTGTGCCTCGCTGACCGACCCCCTTCACCTCCGGTTCGGCCTGTACCAGACGAAGAAACGGTTCCAGTGTCAATATGAAGATGATGGGTGATAGGGGACAACCCTGTCTTGTACCGTTTGTAATTGCAAACGGAGCGGAAATGGAGCCCGTGGTACGGACCCTAGCCCACGTGTCTGAGTAGATTGCCCCCATCCAACCCATCATCTGTCGGCCAAGACCCATATGCTTAAGGACTTCCGTCATGAAATCCCATGCGACCCTGTCGAATGCCTTCTCTGCATCTGTAGAAAGCACAATCGCCTGTACCCGCCCTGCCTCTGCTAGGTGGATAAGGTTGATTGCCTGTGTCGTGTTGTCTCTGGCCTCTCGGCCAGGGACAAAACCCACCTGCTGTTCACCCACCAAAGTTGGGATGTGCGGGAGAAGGCGATTCGACAGGATCTTGGTGAACAATTTCAAGTCTACATTAAGCAAGGATATGGGCCTATAGCTCGAGCAGATCTGGGTGTCCTTGCCTTCTTTGGGGATGACCGTAATGTGCGCTTCCAATGACTGGCGAGGGAGGGTAGTTCCCCCACGAATGCCATTGAAAGCTGCGAGGAAGTGCGGCCCTAGGAGATCTTTATAACTCTTGTAATACTGGGACGGTAATCCATCAGGGCCCGGGCTCTTCCATGGTGCCGACCCCCGGACGGAAAGGAAGCGGAGGCGAAGGTATAGGAAGTTAGAGAAGGAAACAGCTAAAGTACAACTATAAAGTCCCTGACCTGCACAGAAGTGGGTCTAGGTCTTATGCAGAAGTAGTAAACAATAGAACAGAACAATGGCAAGAGAAGTACCCCTACCTCAGGCCAAATGACAGCTGGAGGGGAGAAATCATCCACTCCAGGGCCGCGCCCGGGTTTTAGTGTACAGGGGATGTTAGGGGGTGATGCCTTGCTTCGGGCACGTAGCCTTCAGCAAGTCTCCCCACTTCGGGATCCGAGGTCTACCTACACGAAAAACCAATAACAGGAACCAGAGATCCGGCCTCCCAAGGGAGGGGACCCACAATTCGCAAGCATATATTACAACAATTGGACAAGTGAACATTCTAACTTATGAACGTATAAACATCAGCACCACCCAGCAGGTAACGCAGACATCTTTCGGGTATTAGATATAGGAGACTAGAGCTTTCCTATCCTCTAAGGCCCATTCTCTGCTAGGTGTACCCCCCCCTGCCCATTAACCGTGCTAGTGACCGATCAGTGTAGGGGTGTGAAGGACCCCACTACCACATGCAATACACCCGCACCCCCCTCTGACCCCCCGTCCTCCTTCGCCTCGCAGCCCTCCCCCATGCAGCCGATGGGAGCACCGGAGGAGGGGGGTGAAGGCGCGCAACACAGTCCCGGCCCCGGGCATCGGGGAAAGCAAGGGTCTCAACCCAACCATTCCCATTGCAGGCCCACTTAGCTATACTTCGTGTCCGTATTCGGGAATCCTGGAGCTGATCTTGAAGAACCACGGCGGGCCTCCTTGCCCTAAGGCCGCAACAAGGATGCCTCTGGGAGTCTGTGCCAATAACCTTTGCGCAGCTCCAAACTGGCTGCTTGAAACATCAAAAACATCAACTGAGTGTAGGAAAAAAGAAAAATGGGGCTGTGAGTGTCCATTCTTGACCTATGGTTCGGTGGTCAGACCGCATATCCCTCTATGGCGACCGGGGGGCAAGATTATTGGCATCCGCTGGTATGGGACGGGAGACTTCTTCTTCTCTGCCCTCACGCTGTTTCCGTTGCCTCCGCGGGCGCATCCCGGCTCCTCCGGCCTCCCCCTGCCGTAGACGGGGTGGCGTCGCCCACTCCATCGGGTCAGGTCCCTCCATGGCTTCTGGTACCCGCCTAAGGTCCGCATACCAGTCAGGGATCTGGACCTCCGATATTCCCAAGCGGCTGCAGAAGTCTGGTACATCCTCAGGCAGGCGGATCATAGCCGTCTGCCCCCTATAGGTTGCCACGAGGCAGAACGGGAAACGCCAACGATAGATGATGCCCTTGTCACGTAGGCAGGCTAGAAGGGGGCGCAAGGCCCTGCGTTGCTGCAGCGTAATCACCGATAAGTCCTGGAACAGCGTAACTGAACATCCCTCAATCAGAACCGCTTCCCTGGTTCTGGCCTTCTGAAGAATCTCCTCTTTCAGAGGGAAGCTGAGCAAGCAGCATATGACATCCCTGGGTATATCCTCGGCTGCGGCTCTGGGTCTCAAGGCCCTGTGAGCTCTAACAAGTTCTATGGGGGATTCTGCCGGGCGTTCCAGTAAATCATTAAAGATGTGTCTCAGTGCATCTGGGATAGCATTAGGCAGGATCGTCTCAGGGATCCCTCTGAGTCGAATGTTGGCCCTGCGTCCCCTGTTATCGAGATCTTCCAGATGCCTCCGCATGTCGATCAGGTTACGTGCTGTGGCATAGCACTGACTTTGGAGCTGGCGGATCGCCATGTCTCTCCCGCGGCCCGCCGACTCCACTGCCATCATGCGTTGTCCAACATCTTGGATGTCCCGTCTCAGCTCCGTGACCGCCTCGCATAGGGCCGCCTTGATGTCTGAGGCCATTGAGGAGAGCTCCGCTTTAGTCGGGAGGTCTTGTAGGTAAGAGTGTATCTGAGAGGCGGGTGCAGTCTCCTCGGCCTTTCGCAGCATCTTAACCTTCTCCGGCCTGGTCTGGGTGAGCGCCATATTGGTTGAACCCGATACCCCCGCGTCTGCTTTCTGGGGCCTGAAAATGTCCAGAACGTGCTTGTTCGTTCGAGATTTCGAGGGTGTCCGGACCCTGGATTGGTAGTCCAGCTGCCCGATCTTCATATTAGTCCAAAAAGGGGCTAAAGTAGCTTTGTGTGGGTCCCTGTTGGCCGGAGCTCTCAACTCAAGCTGCCATCAGTCTCGTGGTGCAGACCACGCCCCTACATTATGTTTCTGTGCACTAAATTTTAATTTAGTTTATTTTTTCCTCAAAATACTGGTTTGATAAGCATTTGCGCAAAAACCGTGTGACATAAATTGCAACTAGCATTTTTTTATTCTACAGGGCCTCTGCTTTCAGAACATATATCATTGTTGGGGGTTTGAAGCTGTATTCTAGCCAAAAATGTATATTTTTATCATGTGTGCGCAAATAGTAAGAAACTGATCCAGACAGCAAATGGTTAAAGGAGAACTATGGGGTCAGGGCTTTTCCCCATAGTTCTCCTAAGGGTCACGGGAGAACACATATAGCATTCTTCCACGACCCAAAGCTCAGTATACCGCGAGCTACAGCTGTGTGAGTGACAGTCACGGCTCTCTGCAGGGATAGATCGAGAAGTGAGCGAGCAACGGTATATGTTCGCTCACTTCCCGATCTACTGAGCCGACCTGTGACAGTTTCATTGTCACAGGTCGGCTCAGATTATGAGGCTGAGTGAAAATCGGTTCATAATTCTCCTTTATGGATGGTATTTAATTTATTTATTTATTTTATCCGATCGAAAAAATAATCGGCTAACTAATTGATTATGAAAATAATTGTTTGCACCACTTCCCTCAATATAGAGCTAACCCCTTGACTCCACTCCCACCCCAGGCCAGTGAGAGACCCTTAAGGGCAAATAAGGGCGCTCTTGTTATGCAAAGAAGGTTGGTGGCCCTTCGTCAAATAGTGAAACCAGGATCAGCTGAGCACACATAATTGGCTCATGTACCCTTTAATGCTAATTATAGGTAGCCTGTGGTGCTTGCTGTCAAATGACTGCTTCTGGAATAGAGGAGAAGATCTTTCAGCTCCAGCACTGCTTAGTTTGTGATCTGCTAAAGGTCTGATTGTGTCCAGTATTATAAGATAGTCACAAGCTAATTGTACAATCCCATTTTCATTTGCCAACAATCTAGGTCTTGCTTTAGTGGATATCAATTGACTAGGATGTTTATTTAGGACCCTCTCATTACACTGTAGTCAAGAGTGGAACTCCAGGAAAATGTTTTTTGACTGTTTGCAGTTTACAAATATCTTACCACTAATTGTTGGGTGTTCATCTGTATGTGGCTAATGCGTTAGTTATGCTAATGCGTTCATAAGCGCCCTTCTGTAAGCACTAAACTTAGTTGGTTACTCACTTAGCACTTTGGGCATTCACAAAACGTCTTGTGTAGTTTTTTTGTTTTACACAATATAGGGAGTTCAGTGAATGAACAGGGGAGATGAAACCATGTCCTCTCACCAGTATTTGTATTTTATTTAGGTGACTTTATGTCATTTCGACAGAACCGTCATCTTGTTCAACTTATATAGGACTTTTACCACTTATAATTTGTCCCATACACACACATCTGGGTGTAAAAAGGTGTGTTACAATAAATCATGTTCTTTAAGACCACATCAACAGAGAGGGGAGGGGGATTCCCTGTAAAGCGAGCGATGTTATGTGTTTATTGATTTTCCGATCAATAGAGCAGACGTGTGACAGTTTCAGTGTTACACGTCTAACTATGGGGATGAGTGTAATTCCCCCCATAGTTCTCCTTTTAAGGTAGGGATGCACCGATACCATTTTTTTCAAGACCGAGTACCGATCCTTTTCCTCAAGTACTCACAGATACCAATATTTTTTATTTTTTTGTGTGTGTCATGTGACAGTTTTTCTAAAACAATACAGATTAATGGTTTAAAACAGTGGTGGAGCACCAAGGCATGGTCACAGCTGCGATCCTGGTAGTTCTGCTGCTGACTCCAAGCTGTAGAGGGACTACAAAGCTTAGCAATACATTATACACCAATGCATACACCGGCTAGAGAGGACTACAAATCTCAGCAATACATTATACAGCAAGGCAGAATAATATGAAGCTACATACTGTGTTGCTCTGGGGTGGTTGCCTGATTTCTCCAGGGCCTCAAGTGGGCTGTGCCGGGTCTAACCAGGCATCCAGATGGTCTCGCAGGCGGCAGAAGCGCTGTAAGCAGCACTGCATAGTTCCTGGGAAGGAAGAGGAGATGTGCGCAGGCGCGTAAACAGGGCTGCAGTTTGCAGGAAGACTGCCTAGGTCCCAAGCAAGCGTGGATCCTCAGGCAGCCGCTTCACCCTAAAAATGTAAAGTGCCGGTATCGGGGCCTTTTTCTTGAATACTTGTGAAAATGTCCAGTATCAGCACTGATATCAGTAATGGTGCATCCGTAGTTTAAGAGTTACATAGAGCATTTTAATCTTTCTACTTGGAATGCAACCACTTGCTCGCAGTCACCTGAATAGGCTACAGTTGCACAGGAAATTTTTAGTAGCTCAATCCTGCTACTATCGCCAGGGATTAATAGAACAAGCGGCTTCCTAAAGCTGGGTATACGCTGGTCGTTTTCCATATGAAAGAACACTGGATAAAGGTGGCCATACACTTTACAACCCTCGCAAGACTTTTGTCTTGCGAGGGTTGTAAATTAATTTAAAAAACGTACGATCTGCCCATCTTGGACAGGCAGATCGTGAGGGGCGGGACTCCGATGACTGCAATGAGGGGCGGGCTTCTGATGACTGCAAACGGGCAGTGTGCGTCTGCGCACACTGGCCCGTTCGCTAGTTGTCATACGATTCTTGGCGGGTTTTCCAGCCTGCTTGTTCGACGGGAGACGTGCGACCGTACAGTAGAAACGGTTGCACGCCTTCCATACACTTTGCGATTATCGTACGATTGCGGGATTTCCCGCGATTCACGTACGATAATCGTGCAGTGTACGGGCACCTTTACACCATCAGAGATTAGTAGAATGTCTTTTGTAATTTTGTTTGGCTTTAACATTTCAATTTTAGAATGAATGGAGTTTCCCAAACTAATACCACATTCACTGTTAGAATTTCTCTCATTCAGGGGGGTGGCGGAAGTATTATTTTATTTCTGCAGGGGGGAGTGT
>NW_017306964.1:20160-33359 GCF_000935625.1 Nanorana parkeri
GGGGGGGGGAGTGGATTAGTGTGTGGGGGGTTGTATTTTTGTGTATGTATGTATGTGTGCATATTAGGCCCCATTCACACCTATATTTCAGGTGCAATTAAGGATTCCTGTGTCACAAACTTACAAACTTGTGTTTTGCTGCACAGGAATCCCTAATCTGGCGTTTACATGCAGCAACTGTCACCCATTCAAGTTAATGATCAGGTGACAGCCGCTGCAAGTACACGCCTGCATACCACATGTAATCGTATGTGATATGATTACATACAGTTACAAAAACAATCATTCTCCCTGGATACACGATTCTGTATCCAGGGAGAGTGATTGATTCCTAACTGCATGGAGTCCTTTCACTTATGATTACATGCGGTGTGCAGGCGTGTACATGCAGCGGGTGGCATCTGATCATTAACTTGAATGGGTGACAGTTGCCGCATGTAACATGTGCAGACATTAACACTGGTACCATATATAGTCGCGGCCCCCACGGGACTAAAAAATGTGTCCAGTGAGTGGCCCCCGAGTAAATCGAGTTCAAAACCCCTGCTCTATTCATATACGATTGATCGATATGCATAAGCAATTTTAACCTTTCTACTGTCCAATTTACCCATTTGCTGGCAGTCAGTTTAGTAAGCTAGAGCTATACAGGAGATTTTAGTAGTCAGGTTTCTAAAATCTCTCCCATTTAATTGCTACAAACAGAAATTAATCACAAAACATGTTACAAAATTATCTGTCTCACATTTGTATCAGCATTTAATCATTGCTACTAATTGCTAACGGTAGAATGAAGTGTTTGCACACGGTTCCAGAACCAGTAAAAATATTTATTCAAGGCATGAGACCAGACATGGCAATACTGCAAATGTGTTTGTGGCTGAAATTGCTATGTCTGGTCTCATACCTTGAATAAATAAAGAAGATTCTTTACTGGATCAGGAACAGTGTGCAAATACCTTTTTTCTACTGTATATGAGGAAGGGCACGTGGACGCCTTGGTTGTGCACTGGTGTTCCGTGAAACTCAATGAATCCAATAATGATCTACGCTTTAGGATAAAAACCTCCCCGTGTGGATTGTGCAGCTGTGCTAAAAGGTTCCGTGAAACTGCATTGGAAGAAGGAGGTAGAGCACTCTGTATTGTGAGCTTGTAACAAATTGCCAATACCAATGATTTTCAGCTAGCGACACATTTACTTTAGTCACTAAGGAACGATTTATTGCAGCTACAGGTTAAACTCATGCTACATACTTTATTGCAGGGGTGCCCAAACTTTGGCCCTCCAGCTGCAGTGAAACTACACCCATTAGGCATTGCAAGACTGACAGCCACAGGCATGACCTTCAGAGGCAGATGCATGATGGCCCTCGTAGTTGCTCCAGCGCTGGAGGGCCAATGTTTGGCTACCCCTGCATTAGTGTTTGCTAAATACCCCTCTCCTTGAGTGATTTGTACTAAGCCATACCAGAGCCAATTGTAAAGCGATTGCCGCCGCACAAACTCAATCGCTGAGTTATTGGGCTACAAATGACTGTAAAATTGGTAAGTTAGTGTTTCCACAGAAAATAACTATGATTTCCTAAGAGAGAAAAACAGGAGAATCTCTACAAACAAAGTGTGACATGGCCCCAAGTTACACAGATAGCTGTTGCTAGTGATTACTCATATAATCATTCAATGTGTGATTTTTCCCTACAAGGTGTTACTGCATGCTACTTGTGTTCCTTACTCCACACAGGAAAAAAAAAAGGTAATTGTCATCTGTGAAACTGTTTTGCTCTCCATTGCTTATGCTCTATATCAGCAAATTAAGTGAGACCATTAACACTTATAGCATTCAACAACTGATTTTTGTGCACTGAGGCGTGTTGCATTTTGGCAGACCATTCATTTTGAAGGGGCTGTCAGCCAATAAGAAAGGGCACCTGTGCTATTTTTTGACAAAGCAGCACAACACCCAGCGTATTAACGTCTGTACCACACTGGGGGTCCCCGATTCGCACCCCGGCCAGGTCACTATCTGAAAGAAGTTTGCATGTTCTCCCTGTGCCTGCGTGGGTTTCAGCCGGGTACTCCCGTTTTCTCCCACACTCTGAAAACATGCTGGAAGGTTAATAGACTCCTCTCTAAATTGTCCCTGTATGCATGCATGTGAGATAGGAACCTTAGATTGTAAGCTCCTTGAGGGCAGGGACTGATGTGAATGTGCACTATGTAAAGTGCTGCCTAAATTGTCGGCACTATATAAATGCCAGTAATAAATAATAATAATAAATAAATGTGCATTAGGATATCATGCAGAATAAATTATACTGCAGTGTAAATAAGCCTGTGCGTGGTGATAACTCCCTGTAAACTCACATACTGCACGCTACCACAATCCATTAGTGTGAATCAAAGGGTAGGAGGCAGGGGCGTAACTAGAAATCACAGGGCCCCATAGCAAAATTTTGTATGGGACCCCGTGATTTCTAGTTATATCCCTTGCAGAGCCCAGTCGAGATCCCACCTGAGGGTGACCCAGCAGAGCCCACCATAGACTCTCTCAAAATTAATTGACGGTGGTCATGATGCATACGGACAAAATCTGGATAATTGTTACAGTATTACAGTATGGTCAATTCTTGTGCCATTCAAAATATGCTGCCCGGCACCGAGTGTCCGCTTGAGGTCAGGTGGGCTGGGGGTATGGCTGTGAGGGAGCTCCATCTATATGTGCATTGCTTACAGCTCCCTCACGCATCCCATAGAGGTGCCGTGGTGACATTACATTCTGGCTCCCAGCCCCTCTACAGGGCGTGCAAGGGGGCTGTACAAACAATGCACATATGGATGGAGCTCCGTCACAGCACAGCAGCCCACACTGGACCCCTGAGTGAGGATCCACTCCAGTTCTCGTAAGGTAGGGAGACTGGGTGGACCTTAAAAAAAATAAAATAGAGTGTGTATGTGTGTCAGAATGTCTGTTTGTGTCAGATTGTGTTTTTGAGGGCCCGTTCACACTAGTACAGTGCAATTAACTCACCGTACCACACAATCGCACCTACCGTGCATTCTGGTGTGGGAGGTGTGTTGTATTGCCATTCATTTGAAAAGTACCCCAAACGCACCACCCACAGTTCGTACACCCGCACCGGAAACGCGTGGTACCCTAATGCCGTGCATTCCATTACACTGAGACTTGGGTCACGACTTAATGACCAAGGACAAATGTGGGTCCTGAGGTTACACAGGTTGAGAACCACTGCTCTACACTGATAGAATTTTGTTTGAGCGTTCGTTTGTTTATCATGCCATTAGATCTTGCCATCACTGAGTCAAGTCATTTCAATCAAAAGCCCTTGAATATTTCATCCTGATCTGCTTGAATGGAATCCCAGATGTATCAAACACATTTTTTTTTGTGCCTGGCACATGTCCATTGCAATATGTACAATTATTCCCAAATGAAAATCACATTCACAGTTAGAACTTCATTAGTTCAGATATGAAATGAGAAAAATATTCCATCCTGTCCCTTCAATTTTCCTGTCAATACAATCAAAAACGAACGCCGATTAGACCCCACTTAACATCAGAAAGTTGAACAAACGCTCCAAATCCTTAAATTCCAATGACATTTTAATATGGCCAGCTTTCAATTTTGCAGGCTGAATGAAAGGAATCTAAAAATGTATATTAAAGGTATTTACATGTGATTTCATTTGTTCTTCTACCACCAGCATGTCTTCCGTTCCCAGAAATCTTCTTAACTAAACATGTTACTGTTTTTGTTCCTTAATATTCCATACTCTTCTCTCTCTTTAATCTAATGTTGTTAAAATGATGTTAATTTTCTTCTGTATCCTTGTTATTGATAAATATAATAATAATAAAAAATTAATTGCCAGCATAAACAGATTTGTATATAAGCCAGGAAATCTGCATTTTTTTAAAGCATAGGTCAGCAATAGCAGCCTCTATATACTCTCTAAATACAGGTGCCCTGTAAAAAATAAAAAATGAAAAAGTTATTGTACCCTGTATTCCTCCTTCTAATACAAACCAAGCTTAAAATGCAATTGCCATCATCCACGTGTCATTTAAGTAAAACTGCTTTGCATTTCATGAATTTATAATGACGGCTGTAAAGCACAGAGCACATTACAATCAATGAGAGCCTCCTCCTTATTTACCATCATCTTTACACAGGGGCTGCTTGGCTCTTGTCTTATACAGGGCCTTCTGTGTATCAGCTCCACCTCCCACCCCCTGCAGCATCAGCACCGCTCCCCTTACCTCCACTCCATCCATGAACAAGAGGCAGACATAGCAGGCAGCTAAGATATGTACGGCCATACAACAGCGAGCATCTCATTTCCATCATCTCCCTACAAGGTAAGAAACAATGGACTTTGCCTTTCTTTTCTAACGCAATCATTAGCCTTGCCTGACTGATCATCAAAGCACTGAAATCTCTGTATCTGCTAGCTAAAGGCCAGAAACTGCACTATCATGCTCTGTGTACAGTATTGTCATGGTCCTCGTGAGGATCAGGGTGTTTACAGATGCATTTTTCCTGCCTGGCCAGCGCTGCTTGTAAAATGATGTTTGTGCATCAATTATTTCACCGCGACAAGAAGGATCTATAAGTGCCATCTGCCGTATAGATCCACTTAGCAATTCAATTACAATTAGAAACATGAGTAATACAATGAATGGTGAGCACTGCTCTGTGCTTAGGTAATGGAAATGATCTGGTAACACAGCTTTTGAAGGAGTGAACTTAAATCAGACAGCCATTTTGGGTGAATTGTAATACAAGTTGTAAAGTAATGTCTTGACGTATGCAAACGTGATAGATAATTAGCATTGCTACAAAGGAAACTTTACCAAGGATCTCTATTTTGTTTCTTGAAAGACCTCTCCGAAATCATCTTTAGTTTAAAGTACACCTCTCATATGGAATATGGGGGCTGCCATTGCTGGTCTCCTGTGATGACAACCTTTATAGGGCGATAAGTGCACTGTTGCAAAATGTGTGCATGGCTTATAGCAGTGGTTCTCAACCTGTGTAACCTCAGGACCCACACTTGTCCTTGGTCATTAAGTTGCGACCCAAGTCGCAATGCAATGGAACGCATGGCATTAGGGTACTGCGCGTTTCAGTGGGGGCGTACAAGCTGTGTGTGGGAGCTGCGTTTGTGGTACCATTCCAATAATTGGCAACACACCTCCCACACCAGAATGCATGGTAGGTGCAATTGTGTGGTACGATTTAACGCACTGTACTAGTGTGAACGGGCCGTCAAAAACACTGACATACATACACAATCTCACACACTCACAGACATTCTCACACACACTCCAAAAAATTTTGTTGTTTTGTTAAGGTCCACCCAGTCTCTTACCTTATGAGAACTGGAGTGGATCCTCAACCTGGGGTCCAGTGTGGACTGCTGTGCTGTGACGGAGCTCCATCGATATGTGCATTGCTTGTACAGCTCCCTTGTGCGCCCTGTAGAGGTACTGGGAGCCAGAATGTGACTTCACTCTGGTCCAGGCAACGCTACAGGGCATGTGAGGGAGGTGTAACTAATACACGTATGGATGGAGCTCCCTCGCGGCCATAGCCCCATACTACCTCAAGCCAACACTGGGCTGAATGGCTGCTTGGCGCAATAACTGACAATGCTGCGCTAGGGGGAGGCAGGGGAGTCTCTTACCTAGAAAAGTGGAAGGCATGCGGCGACCCACTGAACACAGAGTCGTGACCCACTTTTGGGTCAAGACCCACCAGTTGAGAACCAAGGGCTTATAGTGTCCACAGTGAAATAAGCAATGTTGAGCAGACATAGGAAGTTGTGCAGTACACTTAAGCAGGCCATATACTGCATTGTGTGTGTTGTCTTACTGGCACCAATACTTTCGATTTTTCAATCGTTTTTTGTCAAAGAAGCTGGGCAAACGCCTGACCAGTGACTGCAGCCATTGAGCTGTAGTCACTGTTCAGGTATTCTGACAGCTGTGAGTGCTGGCTGTCAGAATACAATAGCCATCTGGAGATATTCACCCATTCATGTTGTTTAGCGTGGAATTGAGCAATTTTTTGGGGAAAAGAAAATATGCCAAGTGTATGGCCAGCTTTAGATATTGGATAAGAACAGATGGTAAGAATCACTTACAGAGTGCAAGAGTAGTGATGCTGTGCAGTTGCTATGCAGCCCTAATGACAGATACACCTAGGCCTAGTGATAATAAAGCTGTTCAGGTTTCTATAAGCTAAATTAAAAAAAAAAAAATCATAAGGCAGTATATAAAAACGCAAAGCTTTATGGTTTATGTAAATAAAATCTAAAAATGCCTGCTCATAATTTACATAGATCAGCCAAACCTCTATAGCCGTCCGAGACCTTAGAGATAAATTCTGGGAATTCAAAAAAAAACTTGCAGTGGAGCGCATTGCAGGGGTTAAATGATTCTTAGATTTAGGAGTAGAGGAATAAGCCTCATCTCTAAGGCGTTCCTGACACCAGTCACTCATTGATGCCATTAAGTACAATGCAGGGCCAGTATTTCTGCATTGTACGTGAGGATGGCGAGGAAGCGCCCACATTCCCGACCATCAGGGAGAAGAGGAGAATGCTGAAGCCTTTTTGCACCGCATGTGCCTTGTGATATGCTGCAGCACCAATGCATTGCCTGCTAAATTGTGCAAAAGGGCGCCCTTCCAAATACAGGAAATAGTTTACTTTGAGGTTCATCAATAAAAGTTCCATAGATGCCATTTGCACGGTACTAGCGCCCCTAGATGGCGCTGACGAGCACAAGGCCACCTAGTAACATGTGACTAGCATCTGCCCGGGAAAACTGGGGAAAACTTTTATAACTGAACCCCTTTGTGTGAGCAATCTATCTCCAAACCAGCTTGTGGACCTAGTGGGGTCAGGTCCATTACTGGGACAGAAATTAATCTACTTGTATATGACAAAGCTAACTACTATACTGTAAAAGAACCTCATCCGACCCCCAGTGGTCAGGTCTAGTTCTGGCATAGAAATTAGCCTACAAGGCTAATCCTCATCTTATGAACAGACATTACCAGGTGGTATATTTATAAAGGATTCAGTCAATCGTTTTATCTAATCTACCTATCCAAAGTTTTGTACTACTCTAAAATTTACATCTTACCGCTACAATATTGCATTTGTCATCAGCAAGTGAACACAGTTACTGTTACTGATTTACACCCTCCTTAAAAAAAAACCAAAAACATAATACTAATAACATGGGCCAATCTGCTGTGCCCTACCAATCTATCGTTCTCCAGATTATTTCCAGGGATATCCAATTTAAAGCTTAACTCCAGCCAAATTGTTTTGGGGGTTTTTGGATAGGCTGAGTTTCTGTCAGATTTTTATTTATTTTTTGTGATCCCATTAAGGAGATTTTCCTTACTTCCCTTCCTTGTGAAACGTACACAAGAAACATGAGATGTGGTTGTCACTGGGACAGGAAGACACATTGCCAGAAGTTCTAACCCTTACCCACTTTACTAAAAATGTGTTTTTGTTGCTGTCTCTGTCCTTATTGGCAAGATTTTCCCTCCCTTCTTGTCCTGACAGGCGGCAGCAAAAACAGAGCCTCTAACCTTCCCCCAATCTATCCAATATCAAATAAAATGTTTTGGCTGGAGTAAACTTTTTGTGGGGAGTGCCATTGCCGACCTTCTTCTAAAGATGTTAGTTTTCTGGCTTTTAAATGCTCTGGGTTCACAGCTCATTTTTTTCATGTGTTTGCTAAAATAACGTTCATGTTATTCAATTTGTATGTTACAGGCATAATGCAAGAATATGAATAGGCCACAAGAGGTGAAGAGAGTGAATTGAGGGCACCAGGTGAAATAACCCATCATCATGACTCTGAGTCTTTGCACTTGGTTAATCTGGCTGTGTACTGTTACTGGTAAGACAACTCACTTATATTTAGCGTGAATTTAGTGTTTTAGTGTGAATTAGTATAAAGAAAAAACTCTGTTCTTCAACACAGTTTCATCAGAGCTGGTAACAGTAGTGGTAACGTCCAGGCACCATGCAGTGCTGGCAAATGGCAAGTACATGTGTTATTCTTCAGATTGATCCCTATGGAACCCACTGGAACCTAGACTCATGGAGCCTGAACATTCCATTGAAGTTCTGGCATTTGACAGTTGATTGACAAGGGGTGGGACATCTAAATCTAGAGGGGAGGACTGAATCTTGACTTCAGGAATCTAAATGCCTCCTCAGATACACAAGGAACCATTTGAAGATCTACACAGGTTCTTGCAGGCACCACACGTGATCTGCATTTCAGCTACAACCATTACCTCTTCTGGATTTTGTGGGTCCTTCATTTTTGCAATGAATGGTGATATGAATAAGCCAATGATATAGAGAACACTACATTAATCACCTGTAACCTAAACTAAAAGTGGGCATAGACTTAGGATGACCTTTGGACCTTAACCAGTGCCACAATATCTCCAATACTGATGCATACATGCATGCTGGTATCCTACAATGCACATGCTTATCTGCACTGTATAGTTACACAATACCATGTTTGTATTGGCAAGCAGACAGCAGGCTATTAGCAGAAAAATCCCACCCCTGGGGATGTACTTTTCCCTTGATGAAACCATGCTGAGGTTTTTGCAACAGTTACAGTTATTTTATTTTATCTTATGACACATGTCTCTATAAAATATTACATTCACACCCATAATCCTAACCTTTGTATTTCTGTAGGCTCCGGTGATTATCATGTAAAGTCTGTGAATATTTTCACACTTTCTTTGGCATTCTGTAGAGCTAACCTAAACCTAGCCTATAATGCTTTTTTATTAATTCTCATAAATCAATATGTACCAATATTACTATAAATCATATTTTAACAATGTTCAGACCAAGTAAGAAATTAAATAGGGCAGATGTATTATATAACACTTTTCTTTTTCACAATCTGCAGGATATCTATGTGATCAATGCCGAGAGGGCGTCTCCTTTGCCAATGCAGTTATACCTGCGAATTTACAAAATACGCATCCTATTAGAGTTCCAAATGCAAGGACTATGTCAGACTGTATTTTAGCCTGTTGCAACCACTCAGGCTGTGACCTTGCCTGGGTGTTGGGCAGACAATGTTATATTGTGAGCTGCCAACATAAAGAGAGCTGTGAACCCCAAAAATTTGAGCGCATGCAATCATACTTAACATTTGTTCTTAGGCCTGCTCCAAGATTTATATCCTTACCGCTCTTTGAGAACTTTGTGCCTAATGGTAAATATTTACTTGGAGATCAAAGTGATGCAGAGGAGCATATGGCCAGTCTTAAGGAACTGTCCTCCCTAATCAAGAACCCCAGCCTAGAGGAACTGCCTGACTACACAGATGATTATGGTACTCCTCAGCTGGATCTTCTCCATCCAAACCCAAGTGATGGAGACAAACCAAGGCCTGATTTAGACTTTATAACTTGGCTTATGCCTGATGCAGCTAAGAACATCACTACTGTAGAAGTTGGCAGACGTAATGATGATGATACAGAGCATCCAAAAGAAGATTTCATAGTGAGTAAAGCTGTGTTGAGCAATGTTTCTGAGACATTATTTGGAGACCAACTTACCACTGCAATACCACAAGCAGAGACAGTTTTACCAAGAGAAAAGGAAACCATCAAGCAGGTAAGGTATTTTTTCTACATATTTTTAAGGTCATGTTTGCCCTTGTGTTTATTACTACATTATTGCTGAGAACCTTGCAGGGTAGACACATTGAAGCTGTTATTGCAGACATATATTCCTAGCTCTATGCTCCAGCACTGTCATCCTTATGCTTGCTTCTATATTTGGTTAGTCATCGACCCAGAACAAGCATGTGTTTATTATGTGTTCTCACATACACGTTTGTTCCAGATCAATGACTTACCATGTAGAGAGAATAGGAATTTCAGAAGGGGAGCATGCACCTTCAAAAACAAGTCAGCAATGGCAGTTACCATTTTCCTGACAGATTCCTTTTAAATTGATGCATGCAGTACAATGTTTACATTGCCCCCCTTACAGCTTGATCATGTTTTTTTTTTTTTTAAATAATGCTTTCAGCTTCCAACACCTATCCCCAATTCTGCTTCTCTGGACAAAGTCTTAGCTGATGTTACAGACAACCATCCAACTGAAAAATTGATACCAGAGCACCAAGAGGTTGCAGAAAACACAGCCAATTCTCTCCCATCATATCCATCCATTACCCACAATGCACTGCCTACCGCAACTGCCCAATATCCAAGTAAGTAGACGCAATGGGGACAGCAAACAATATTTTCCATGTATATTCACAATAATTGAAAAACACACCTAAAGCTATATTTATATTTCAGATAAAGTATGCTGCTTATCCTTCCTACTTAGGTTTCCTGCCTACTTAGGAATCTTGTATACTTATCCTGCCTACTTAGGAATCTTGTATACTTACCCTGCCTACTTAGGAATCTTGCCTACTTATCCTACCTACTTATCCTGCCTACTTAGAAATCTTGTATACTTATCCTGCCTACTTAGGAATCTTGCCTACTTATCCTACCTACTTATCCTGCCTACTTAGAAATCTTGTATTCTTATCCTGCCTACTTAAGTATCCCAACCCCCTCCACAGACTACTTACCTGAATCTGACAGTTGAGCCTACAGCAATGTTTACAGCCTGGAGCTGCTGGTCCCACCTGGTCTATATAGACTTCTATGAGAAAGATACCAACCCACCTCGGCTGTACCCAAAATACAAAAAAAAAAAGACAACTTGACTGCCATTATACTTTAAGCTTACTAAACACAATGAAAGGTGGATGTTAAATAGAAGTAACTCTGGCTAAATTGTGCAACAACTAAACTGTTTATAGAATAGACTTTGATAAAATGGCATTATTTCTAAAAGGATCTGGCAGGGTACAAAAATTTGTATGGATTTCTATATTTTCTGAATGAACAAAACTCAAATGAGGCACCATGTAATTTTTTTTTTAAATGGGGAGGTTACCTGAGATGCATTGCACCTTGGACAAGGTGGAAAAGTGATCATTTAGAATAAGAATCTCTAGTGTATAGACAGCTTTAGGATGAGCCAAAGCTATCACGGCATTGAAGAAACCTTATCAAGTAATCTTTTTGTTTCCTCTAAGATTCCAGCTTTCCGCTGGCAGTTTGTTTACCACCTTTGTGACCATGTTTCATGTTACACTCATATTTAGGGTATAACATGAAACATGGTCACATTCCTTAGCCCCCCACCCTCAAACCGGCCCTCCACTTACCTGAATTGTGGGGTTCTTCCCCTCCTGTCTTCTATATTCATGTAAATTATGAGCGGGTGTGTGGGGCTCTGCCTGGCACCACATCAGAGGGACTTGTAGATCTCAGTGGAGCACAAATTTGGGGACGTCAGCACACTTATACTCAACTGATTACTTCCTTTAGCCCCATAACAGAAGATACATACCTTGGAATGGACTTTTTGCTGGGGAAAGGGTCTGCATGAGTCTATGCATTGCACCTGCAGAGTTTCACCCCATTCACTAAGCTAAAGGAACATTCCCTTGCAAAATGAACACATATTTGCCTTTAGTAACTCAACCCCAGTATGTCCATTTCACGTTGCCTTTTAACATGAAAGCTTGCGTACTAAAACAAAACAGAGAGAACAGAAATTGATTCTCAAATGCTGCTTACTCTGCAATGGCAGAGCTCATCTAAGATGGTGGCGTCTAGCAGGAGTCTTAAAGGGAGATTAAATGAGCGAAACAAGGTTAGGCTCCTTTCACATGGGCTGATCAGGAAGGGAATCCGTGTACGCATCCCCTCCTGATCAGAGAGGTACGGATCAGATGTCACTGCTGCGACATCTATGCCTGTCTAGCTTTTCCTCCAACTTGCAATGGAGGAAAGAGCTAATCAGGTTACCCTCGACCCAGCACAATCAGGTCTGGCGAAACGAAACTCTGTTTCGTTTGTTTTTCCTAACCTGACCGGAGTCACGGGTAACCGGGTGTAAATGGACATCTGTTCGTTTAGACCCGGCTGCCCATTGACTAGCAGTGGGCATCCGATCAAACTGTCCGTGTGAAAGGTGCCTTAATTGGCATATAATCCTATGGGAATATTGCTAATATTTTTTTTTTTTTAGTTTCATAAGATTTTTTATTAGTTTTTTCCAATTGTTGCTAATATTAATAGTGTAGGGACAGGGGCTCCTTGAAGCAAGTATAATGTATTTTATATTATATGTAATGTATTATACTTTTTTTTTCATGATAGTGTTGACGATCACAGTATCCACAGCAGGCAACATGGAAGTGGATCTACCAACTCATGAAGTTCAACTTAATGTCTTTGTAAGCCCTGAACCCCAGGCCAGTGAGTTCCCACATGCAAACCGATATGTAGATCTGCTTGAATCTATCTGCATATGTTGCAGTCTTGAGGCCTCATTCACATGGGCATGCTATAATATGTTCTGATATGGATGTATAGAAGTTTTCTACATGCATAATGCATGCAATGATTTTAAATGGTATAATGTACACTGTGCATTATGTTTAACTGTGTTTAGAAAAATAAAAATCTGCGTGTCCAATTCGGATATAATGAACACATCTATATGCATGTAAACATAGGTACATTAAATGCAGGGAAAATTGATCTGGGAAGTATAAACTTTTATATTTTCCAGACCATTTTCTCCTATGTTTAAATAAGCCAAAGAGGCTCGTGTGAATGAGAGCTTAAGCGTCACTATACCAAAAGGCAACATTATTTATGGCTAACTGGAGTCTTATATATCACTTGTAGATGTGCCATATACATATGAATGGAGTCTGATAAAGCAGCCTGCAGACTTCCATGGTGAATTGAAACTGAAAAACACAAAGTCTCCAATAATGTCAAATGTAAGTTAAACTTTTTGTTATATGTTTTATGGTGCAATTGACCACTCCTCTTTGAATAATCCATAGGGGGGAACAAACATGGGATTCCAAGGTTTGTTAAAAGGAAATGGTTTATAATCACATATATTTAAATTGTATTACATGTCTTTAAACTGATGTTTTATATCTGATCTATAATATATATATATATATACACACAAAGATATATATATATATATATATATACACCCCGCAC
>NW_017306964.1:33801-70064 GCF_000935625.1 Nanorana parkeri
ATATATATATATACACCCCGCACATCATGTATGCCAGGTTCGGCTGCCCCTCCTGCTGGCCCAGGAAAGCCATGGTGGGTGTTGGTGGCAAAATGGAAGGGAGACCAATGAACATACATAATGTGAATGAACCCAGAGGTGATGATGAATTGGTCACTTCCGGGATCACAGAGGCTTAATCAGCTTCAGTGGAGTAGAAAGGTGAGATTAGCAATCTACCAGACCCCTAATGTCTTCTTAAAGAAAACCTGTCACATATAATGTGCTATTGGCCCCCTATGTGATAGCAACCAAATAAAAAAATACCCCCCTAAAAAAAATTCAAAGCCCACTACCCCCATGTACACGCATTTACATAGCCTAACACATATGTTGGGTGTATCTATGTGCACCCGTCTTTCTGCCTTGAGGAAGGGACCCTGCGCGGCCCCGAAACGTCGGCTTTTTGGATCACTGTGACGTCTTGTCCAATAAAGGGACATATTCATCTTCATTATTGAGTGCTGGTGATTTGCTTCTTTATCCTGTGTTTGCACGGCGCCATCCGTGGTTAACATTACGAGCACCATTTTACTTATTGGCCGGGACTGCTGTGAGGTGTGCGGAGAGCTCCTCCATCAATCTACTATCATTTCGCCACACGCCAAAATGAGAGTAATAATTCTAGGGTCATTATTCATGGTGAATTCTTAAATGTTGACCTGTAAAAGGTTTTAAAGCATAACCTATGGACAATTTGCAAAAACATCTGACAATGTAAGGGTTAAAATGCAGTATTGTCTATGCTGTGTAATCCACAATTAGCTACTGATATGCATAGCTAGTTTTTTGCTTACTGAGCCAAAAAGAAGTAAGGTTTTTTATAGTTACTTATTATGTTGCTTCATTAATTTATTCATTTCTTTATTCATTCTTTAGGTACTTACAAGGATACGTGTTAGGAATCAATGCTTCTTTATCCTGTGTTTGCACGGCGCCATCCGTGGTTAACATTACGAGCACCATTTTACTTATTGGCCGGGACTGCTGTGAGGTGTGCGGAGAGCTCCTCCATCAATCTACTATCATTTCGCCACACGCCAAAATGAGAGTAATAATTCTAGGGTCATTATTCATGGTGAATTCTTAAATGTTGACCTGTAAAAGGTTTTAAAGCATAACCTATGGACAATTTGCAAAAACATCTGACAATGTAAGGGTTAAAATGCAGTATTGTCTATGCTGTGTAATCCACAATTAGCTACTGATATGCATAGCTAGTTTTTTGCTTACTGAGCCAAAAAGAAGTAAGGTTTTTTATAGTTACTTATTATGTTGCTTCATTAATTTATTCATTTCTTTATTCATTCTTTAGGTACTTACAAGGATACGTGTTAGGAATCATGGGGCAGCTTAAAATTAACTTTTGGCCAGGCTATGTACTGTACATTGAAGTATTTACATATTCTAAGCAGCTGGGTCACTGTGGGAGTGGGGTGAGCTCAGAGAGAATGACTTGAATGGCTTTACTGTGTCATGTACCTGGAAGGAGACCAACTTGAACAGGGAGCTGCTCCTGCACCACTTGCCTGACTCCCCTGGAGGTGGAGACAGGAGGAGTGTGGGCTCAGGGAAGCCGATGCAGTGTCTTGTGCAGCTTTGGTACCATTGCTAGAGTGCGATGACCTGGAGGCGATAGACAGAACAGGCAGCCGACTGAGCAGTCTAACAAGGCTTTAGCTGGATTTGGCTGGCAGAGCACGATGTCAAAGTAGCAGAGCCTGAATGGAGCTACTGGAAGATCAGGATGGTAGTCGGGGTCACAAGCCAGGGTCATATACTGTATGTCAGGTATACAGAAGTAGTGCCAAATCGGTGGATGCAAAGGATACGGGTCACAAGCCAGGGTCAAGCACAGCAGAGATTGAAGCCAAGTTCAAGGTGCCAAATTGGTAGACAGGAGAGAGGTCAGGAACGTAAACCAGAGACAAACACAGGTCAGCAGAATCACAGGAATGGGCAACAGGAACACAGGGAACAGCTGAAGACAAGTCAGCAATGGTTTCAATACTCACATTAAATTTATAGTCCATTTGGCGCCAATGAGCAGACTTGTATGTGTGCGCATGAACATGTGCATCACGCTAATGTTTGCATGCAAAGTCTCCAACGTCAGCGCCTTTGTGCATATTTCCGTGCACATATCCATACTCACGATTTCCAGCATGCACGCCTGTGTGCACGATTCAGGGCATGTTTGCCCACAATTTTGAGGATAGGACCGCATGCTCGTACCAGCCTCTTTGTGAGTACCTTACTCACTACTTCTGTTGTGAACTTTGAGGAGGAGCTGCTCCAGTGTGACTGCAGACACGGTGGCCAGTGGGGGCTTGTTTTCAAGTTAATTTACTGGTTTTTAAGAATATGTACTGAATATATTATTCATAACCTGGTCACAGGTTCATTTTAAGCTAACCCTACTGGCCCAGACTTCTCTTTTTCTGGTCACAGACTCCAACAGTTTAGAAGAGTAGAATCCCTGTCCAGCTAGGAGATATAATGTCATCTGGTTGGATGTCCCAATTGACAATGTGGAAGGAATGTCATGTATGGTGTTACTTATTATGTGTTTTAAATGTTTCAGGTCACAGCAGGTCTATATACATTGAGAGTGGCAGTGTCTGGAGAACATGCCTCTGGAGAAGGATTTCTTAATGTTACCATCAAGCCAGGTAATAACTGAGACATTAGGAATGGCTTTATTATATGTATTTTTTTATTTGAAAATATTATGCTGTGGAAGTGTACTTTGTAATGTTTACCCCTGTATATGCTTAGGCGCTTCTCCTGAAACAAGTGCTTCTTTTACACTGGTAGTATACATACCCTAGAGCAGGGGTCTCAAACTCAATTCACTTGAGGGCCGCTGGACAAATTTTCTTCTCCCATGGGGGCCACTTGCCAAATTTTATACTTCAATATAAAATGTAACTGTATTTAGTACCAGTGATAATATTTGCGTGTGTTTATAATGTCAGTATGTGTTTGTGATGGTTTCTACATATATTAATGTCAGTATATTTTTTGAATGGGTGACAGCTGCTGCATGTAAACGTCAGATTAGGGATTCCTGCTGCAGGAAAATGCAAGTTCCTGATGCAGGAATCCCTAATCACACCTGAACTTACAGGTGTGAATGGGGCCTAATATACACACGGAAAAATGCAACCCCCTCTCCACACACACACTAATACACAATAATACATTCACATCCCCCCTGTTCCCTGCACCTGCTGATACACACTCATATAAAGTTAAAATAAAGAGCCCCCTCACCTGCTTACATTATTGCAGGGAGGAGGCACAATCCCTGGTGATCCCGTGGTTGATTAGTAAGGTCTGCACCTTTAGCTGGTGCAGGCTTTACTAATCCATCCTTTCGGCCACCGCTGAGTGAAGACTGTCAGAATTCCGGGTGAAAGCAACAGAGTGCTGGCACTGACAGGAGCAGCTATGGGGTCTGCATCTGACAGAGAATCAGGTACGCAGTCCGTGACTGTGGACCATCTAGTACTGGTTTGCAAGCTGGAATTGGCCCGCGAGCTGGTACTTTGAGACCCTTGTCCTAGAGAGTACTTCTGTAAGGTAAATTAAACTCAAATTAAGTTCACATTTTTTAAAACAACCACAAAGATTTTTTTTGTAATTCAAAGAGTCTTTTATTAAATTGTATATATGTTTATAGTTTGCAGATAATATCTCTACAGATTTTAGGGGTGTACTTAGCAAACATTTGCTTTTCTCAGTGGATACATACTGTGATAAAAAGAGATATAAAACTGTTGGACACCAAACCTAAGGATATAATCCTTTTGATGGACAAGTCTGTCCATATGCAGTCTATCTCTTCATGATAAGCAGCACATACTGTACATAGATTATTTTAGTACAGTAAAAGCACTTTTTTTATATGCCAATACCTAATAGAATGAAGTACTCTACAGAAATGCATCCAAGCTCTTAGCTTACCTCACTACAGTAACTGAATCTGATTGGTTACTATTAGCCACTGTATTGTGCCACCCCACCTCTACCTAACTGATTTGTTAGCCATAGTATTACGCTAACAAGAGCAAAATGAATAGCAACACATGGCATGCTTAGGGTGGAGGCAGGTAGGCTGACAACCTGGCATAGTTTGTTTCAATACATTTGGGGCCAACATTTAGAAGAGTTAAGAAAACTATTGCCCTACTCTGCTAGCAATTCCATTTTGGACACATTAATCCAAAACCTGTAGGTATATGTACACTAATCAACCACTAAATGGGCACAAACTGTACAGAGGCAGGCAGAGTCAGTCCAGGACTTTTTATAATAATTGGGAAAGTGTTATTGACAATCCATCCAATGTGCTGGTGGCTTGTTTCCTTCCCTGGCAGCCCTGCTGCCCCACAACCCCTTTCACTGTTTTGAATTCACATCTAAGGAACACCAAGGACCAAGGTAGGTCAAAAAACTGTAGAATAGTTAGATTTTTTTTTTTTGCTTGTACATTAATGACCATACACTATTTTTATCTGTTATTACATTATATTAAAGATTTGATTTCAAAACTGCATGGCCAGTCTCATAATTACCTGATTTACTTCATTTCTCTAGCAGCTAGATTAAATCTGGGGCCAGTCGCAGTTGTGTCTCCAAGAATACAGGAAGTGTCTCTTCCTTCAACATCTGTCTTCATTGATGGACTCCGTAAGCATGTCTATTTCCTTCCCTTTAAAAGGTGCAATATTTATTTTTATCAAAGCACTGAGTTATCTTATGTCTCCAACACAGAGAGCAGCGATGATGATAAAATCATGGCATATCTCTGGGAAGAAATTGCAGGACCTTCACATGACTTGAAGACAATAGGAGAGGAATCAGTTTTACCTCTCTCTGATCTGGAGCCTGGAAATTATACATATCGGTGAGAATAATCTCATGTTTAGTTTACTAATTTGTATTGAAATTTTTAGTCTATTACGGGAGTGAGCTTGGAGTGGTTTCCTACTTTACAACACACACAGGACCATGGGGAACAAAAGTAGCCACCCTCCAGAAGGAAGGACAGTGTTAGCATGCATTCAGAGACAATTTGAGGATCTACAGCTGAGTGATACACAAATAAGATACATTTTTGTTAATAGTTCAGGTACTTGAATATATTTTTAAGATTTAACTCCTGAGTTTAGTGTCACTTTAATTTAATTTACAATCACATATTGTAAAGACTAATGGCTAGCTGGGGTATGGCATGTATTTTATTGGTTCCATGATTTTTTTAGGTATGACCAGGGCCGGATTTCCCACAAGGCCAACCAAGGCCCGGTCTTGGGGCAGCAGGGACTAGATGGGCAGCAGGGGTGTGTAATTCCTATCTCCTGATGCCCAGGACATGCAGTTCCAGGCACCGGGTGGGTAGTTGTTTTCTACATTTAGCCCTGCTTTGGACAAGCAGAGCTAAATGTACAGCGGGGAAGCCTCCGCTTGTGTTGTACAAGTGATCCTGGCGATGTTCCCGAGATCACTTGTATGCAGCCTGCAGGTCTGCCATTCTCCATGGGGGGTGGTTGGTGGGTAGGGGGCGCATTGAGGAACCTGGCCTTGGGGCAGCAGAGAGAGTAAATCCAGCCCTGGGTACGACAGTGTACTAATCTTAAGTGTGTTGTGAAACTAGATTTACATATGTTTTCTTCTTTGACAGGTTGACTGTAACTGACTCAGATGGGGCTACAAATTTTACTGAAGCCTCTGTAATAGTTCACAAACCTGTAGATAAACCACCGATTGCCAATGCTGGACCTAATCAAATTATAACACTTCCCCAAAATCATATCGATCTGAATGCGAATCAGAGCAAGGATGACCATGAAATTATAGGCTATGAGTGGTCGCTGAGCCCCAGCAGTAATGGGAAAGTAGTGACTATGCAGGTAATACAGATAATTCTTGTGTCTGTTGGAGTATTTGTGGACAGTATCAAATGTGGACATATGTCTCATGTAGAACATTGCGGACAGAGAAATTCACTCTATTCGCTTCTCCATAGAGTTGGTTAATCACATCACAAAAATCACATAATGAAAACCTGTCGTTCATCATCCAATAAGATATTTACTCTATTTTTTCCAGTGTAAATGTGAATGTGAAAGAATTCGCAGCAGAAGTGGATGCTGCCACTTTTGGGTCGCGACCCACAGGTTGAGAACCGCTGCTAGAAAGGGACAATGTAAACCCGATTGGGTGGAGCTCTGAATGCTGATAGGGCATTGGCCAAGTGTGGGTGGTGACAATATTAGTAAAAGAAGGACGGAACAAGCCTAGTCTACGTCAAGCTCGACCTCCTGTGTGTCCCCGGTCTCCCGGCCAATCATAGGTGCAGGAGGAGGAAACAAAAAAGTGGTCTGTGTCACTGTCCAAGTGTCCCAGAATTACAGGGACTGGGGACTGATATCACCGATATAGCGGTGCAAGGGGGAGGGAGAAGACGAGGGTCAATAACCGGCTCATAACACATAAGAAATGATTTAAATGATAAAAAAATTGGATAAAAAGATTAATAGAAGATAAATCAGAGACCTCCATTAATATAACAAACATAATAAGTAAAAGGGGGCTTCTAAACAGGGGGTTAAAAGGGAGGAAGCCAGCTCAAGACCTTCATTTAAACCTGTGGGATGAAGACTACTGAGAGAATATATCCAAAAAGCTTCTTTCTGGCATCATTTCTTAAATCTTAAGCCCTATCATCTCAATCCCGAAAACCTTTTACCCTTCAGGATTTGATTTGTGGGCCTCTAAAAAAATGTTGTGGAAGTTAATGGTCATCTGCTTTCTTGAGGATCTTCCTTTTATGTTCCCCAAATCTGATCCTCAATGTTCTTGTTGTGCGCCCCACATACAGCTTACCACAAGGGCAGATGATACCATAGATGACGTATTGCGATGCACAATTGATAAATTGCCTAAATGGGAAAGTTTGGCCCCCAGAATAAGAAAGTTTGGCAGTAAGTACATGCGGTTGATCCACGCTTCATGGATCGCTTTTCAGAGGGAAGGTAAAGTCTACCACCTCTGTGAAGGAGGTCTAAGTGACAGAGATTGTTCATTGTTATTTTTTTGTGACAAAACAGCCCCGATGCTGGAGTTTTGGGTTAACTGTGGTTTGAACTTTGTGTTGCACAGGGTGAACGCTCCCTATACCTTCAAGCTAAAGTAGAACAGGCTGGAGAGTATGTATTTCAGCTGACAGTGACAGATTCCGCCAAGCAGAAGTCTACGGCTCAAGTGACTGTAACTGTGGAGCCTGGTAGGTGAGGCGACTAATCATATATGTGCTTCTGCATGACTGGCTGAGGGGGCAAGTAGTTGTAAGCTCTGAATGTTCACTTGTTACATGCGGTATGATTTTCTATGGAAATGAATGCCGGCCTGGACAAATCACGCAGAGATCTAATAGCCAGCTGAAAAACCGGGAGTACCGATATCGGGGTACAAGTACTCGCCCAAATACTCGGTATCGGCACTGATACTAGTATCGGTATCGAGGCATTCCTAGTGTGTTCAGTGATTAGGTAAACCCCATTTCCACTAGGCGCCATCTAGTGGCAGCTGGTGAAGCTGCAGTCAGTAAAACTGCATATAAAATGCTTAAAGCAGAAATCCAGGCAGAATTTTAACTAACCCTTGCAGTTTTTTAGCACCCTTGACTAGGTGCTAAAAAAAGGAAGGTTATACTCACTCGATTCTAGGAGCTGGTTTGCTCTTAGACCAGTCCCTGGAGCCTCTCTCCCCCTCCGCTCCAGCGGTTTAAGGTCCCATAAATCATACACAGTGTATAGACGTGAGGATGCTGAGCAAGATTCCAGCGCTGCTGCATAGGAGGAGAGAGGCTTCAGGGATCAGAGTAGCAGGCAGCAGGCTCGGCGATTCAGGTGAGTATAACTTTTTTTAGCACCTAGACAAAAATGAGCAGTTAACCCTTGCAGTATGGGATGGTAGCCCCACTGCATGGGTTAAGAACACCTTTGCCCAAAGTTCTTCTTTGAATAGCTGGTCGCTCGAGAGAGGTTTTTTTCATCCTCATGGTGACCTGGCGACCAGGATTTTTCCAGCCCTGAACTTAGATATGCATTTGTGTGCCATGTGTCTGTAAGAGAAAATGTGGTGTGTAGTTATATGACTAAAGATATAAGGGATGCTTTTAAAACGAAGTTAGTAGCTTCTTTTAGCATACAACAAGTTACTGTTCCATCTGTGAACCTGTTTAATTTAAAACTAAAAGCCCTGCATATGACTATTTTACCTAGGAAAGAAAAACCCCTCAGATGTTGGCTTCACTTTGTTGCTAGGGATTTTACTGACTTGCGGGCCCTGCCTACCTTCCTTCACCTTTTTCAGTGAGACTACCCTTAATGGACACTAAAGTGATTTCAATGAACAAGTGGCTGATAGTTGGGCAGGGTTTAGGTCAGAATGCATGAAAGTGAAATAAGTAGTAGTAAAGTGAAACCAATATCCAATGGGTCCACCGGTCATTTATTCAACTAATAAGTTAATGGAAGACATTTTATGATTCCTACTCTTAGACAGTTTTAAATGTGTAAAACGGCTGACAGGTTCCCTTTAAAAGTTCCCATAAATGGTTCATGCAAATTGGGTTCACTTTAACTCCATTATAATGATGTACATGTGTATGGGCCAATATACCATCACAGTCAACTCCATACCAATAATTATTTTGGTATGAAGATCCTGGTTCTAAATTGAATGCACCTTTAAGTGCGTATGGCTGTTGCCTAGGTGCTTAATATGTGCCCTGCCCCGACCTTAAGTTTGCCTTGTCTTCTGAACACATCCAGAGCATTAAAAGTAAAACTGAAGGGAAAACTTTTTTTTTAAAGTTTTGGATAGAGTCAGAGAGGGTTATAACCCGTCAGGTTTTTTTGCCATCTGTAACCTACTTTAGAGATTTCCTTTTACTTCCTCTCTGATAGCCACAAAAGGGAGTAAGGGGAAATCTCTCCAAAGTGAGAGAACTCCTGGTAGTGGGCAAGGTCATCACAACTAGTGTCCCCATGAGAAGATTTCCCATCTATTGCTTTGATGACAACCCAAAATTTGGGATTCTCTTTGACTTTCAGTTTCAGTGATAACAGTCAGCAGCACAAATATAGAGTGCAAAACTCCCTCACTGTTCCCTTTCCACTTTATCCAAAACTAAAAGAATTTTTTTTGGGTTCAGTTGCATTTAATATTACATGTATAGTTCAGTTTTAGGATGACCTGAGTGAGCTGGATCCTATAGGCCAGGGGTAGGTAAACTTTGTCCCTTCAGCTGTGGCAAAACTACAAATCCATTCAGGCCTCTGGCCCTGGGAGTCATGCCTGTGGCTGTAATAGTCTTGCAATGCCTCCTGGGATTTGTAGTTTCACCACAGCTAGAGGGCAGAAGTTTGGCTACCTCTGCTATAGACTACAGACTCTTCAGGAGACTAATATGGTGCCAGAACTGTAAATTCGTCTTAGCTCTGAATGTTATTGGCTGTTGTTGGTTGTTCAGTAGCATCCCAGATCTCCTGCACAGGCCATATGCCTCATAAACAAATGGCTATCACTCTGTTGTTATATTAGTTATATTTTATTCCTGCAGAAAATAATAGTCCACCTGTAGCAGAGGCTGGGCCAGACAAAGAACTGACTTTTCCTGTGGAATCTACAACATTGGACGGAAGCAAAAGTAAAGATGACCATGGCATTGTGTCCTATGAATGGGAGAACCTCAGGTATTAGCTTATAAAGCAGCATCACTACAGATTGTCCCCGAAAAGAATCAAAAGATAACCAGACTTGATATTATTTATTGTCTGTAAAGTTATAGATGCCTGTCCATGCAAGACAAAGGAGGATGTCTAGGAAAGGATGCTCATCCATATGATTTTAGCTTTTAGCTATGGAGATAATTGTTCTGTTACATTACAAATATCAGAGACCCTTATGCTCTATCTTCCATATCTCCTACAGGGAAATTATAGTGTATGTTTAGTGAACACATATTTTTAGTTATTATTGTATGTTATAGGGAACCTCTAGAGGTGTTAATTGTGCCTAAGTAGTACCCTAAAAATTTGCTTTTTATCTTGAAGCCTCCCGGTTCCCTGATTGGCTAGGAAGCTGGCTTCACTTGTTGCTAGGCCAGGCTGCCTAGCAACAAGTGAAGGCAGCTTCCTAGCCAATCAGGAAGCTGGGAGGCAGGTCATGACGTCCCGCTCGGCATCCTGATTGGTCAGGAAGCCAGACTGCCTCGGAAAGTGAAGCCAGTGTTTATTCAATAGAACACAAACTTCACAGGCAATCAGGAAGCCTGATAAACTGGGCCAACAGTACCCCGGGATGTCGGTATCGGTATTCGATATCAACAAACGCTGGAAAAAAGATATCAGTACTCGTACTTGATGCCGAAAAACCAGTATCGGTGAATCCCTAGTAGAAGGAGTTCACAATAGTAAACATTGTCTTGTAAAGGAATCTACTGCTGCAGGCTTTATATTTTAATCTGTGCTCATTTTGCTGTTTTAACATAAGCGTGTCCCCTTTTTGCAGTGGGCCAACCACAGTGACAATTCAGAACAATGATAAGCCAGTGGCTGTTGTTTCTGATCTGCACATTGGAACATATCGCTTTCGCTTGACTGTCAAGGACCAGCAAGGGTTGAGCAGCACAGCTCCTGTTTCCATCACAGTTAAAGAAGGTAAATACATATTTCATGACGAGGTGTGCTAATAGCTTATGGTTAGACATGGGTTGTGCCTCTATAAATGCTGATTTATAAAATGACACACAAACTACAATATTATCTTAATATACTTTATTATTATTCTAAAAGATCATAATGACTCCTCCACTTAGCGTAATTCATTGTCCCCCACTCTTCCTTGAGCAGAAAGTTAGGTAGGTAGCAAATAACATCATGAGGTGGTCATTCTTTATTTCTTGGTGAGAGTTTCCAGTTTCTAGTGAGCTTAAAGTGACACTAAACTCAAAAGTTAAACCTTAAAAATGCATTCAAGTACCCCAACTATTAAAAAAAATGTATGTTATTTGTGTATCACTCGGCTCAAATCATCTCTGAATTGACACTCTCCTTCCTTCTGGAGGGTGGCAACTTTTGTTCCCCATGGTCCCTGTGTGTGTTGTAATGTAGCCACTACCCCAAGCTCATTCCCGTGCTGGACTACAATCACAATAGAAAAATTAGTAAACTAAATGTGAGATTGTAGTCCATCATGAGAGTGAGAAAATAACATCAGATAAGATACATTTTTGTTAATAGTTAAGGTACTTGAATGCATTTTTAAGGTTTAACTTCTGAGTTTAATGTCACTTTAATGTTGTAGGAGATGGGTAAGGATTAGGGATGCAACGAAATTGAATTTTTAGACCAAAACTACAAATAAAAAAATTTGTAAGGCTGAAACTGAAACTGCTTATTTTTTTCCAACCTTTTTGAAAATGTTTTAAATTATTTTTAAATTATTTTATTTTTTTCTATTTATATTATTTATTTTCTTTTTGTTTTTACTTTACCGTTGGGAGCTTCAATGAAATATCAGGGGTCTGAACAGACCCCTGATATTTCTCTTTAAAATAGAAAGCGGTGTGCGGTGCGTCGAGGAGTGAGCTGTCACAAGAGGCCAAGCTTTCCTCCTGCACTGCTCTGCTCAGCCTCCTGTGACAGCAAGTCAGGATGGAGAGCAGAGGAGTCAGGATGGAGAGCGGGTTACAAACACTCAGCGATCACAGTGTGCTTACTGTTTCCCCAGTTTTGAATAAACCTGAAGTGCGCCACATCACTTCCTGTTTATTCATGTTTGTGGACATAGTGACTCATACTATATCCACAGTTTATAATGGAAAGGAGCACTCATTATAAAGGCTTCCTGTTCATTCCTAACAGGGGCTGCAGAATAAGAGATTGAGGACTCTGTGTCTCTTTTTCTCTTTCAAAAGGGAAATATTAGGGGTCTGATATTTCCCCAAAGCCCCCAACAGTAAAATAAATAAATAAATAATAATAATACAAATTAAATAATTAAACAAATATTCTAAAAAATGTTAAAATGGTTAAAAACGTTATTTTCGATTTTGGCCTGTCAATTTTTTTTATTTTCAGTTTCGGTCTAAAAATTCTATTTGGGTGCATCTTTATTATGTAGATCGGGGTCAGCAACCATTTCCACAACAAGTGCAGTTTTTACAAGCATCAGACAACCTCATGTGCCAGTGAACAATAGCACTATAGTTTTTAATCTTGCCGCTCATAGTTGTGCTGCTAATGGCAAGTTAAGTTAATTTATTATACACAGCACTACAGCATCACATGAGGATCTCAGACCAGCCCTGATTTCTGTGCCTTCAGACCTCAGATCACCCCCAATGTACGTATGCACTTCAGACCTCAAATTAGCCCCAATGCCCACATGCACTTCAGAACTCAGATTAGCCCCAATGCACACATGCACTTCAGAACTCAGATTAGCCCCAATTTCTGTAACTTCAGAGCTCAGATTAGCCCCAATTTCTGTACCTTCAGACCTCAGATCATCCCCAATGCATGCATACACCTTAGACTTCAGATCAACCCCAACAGGCTATGCATTTAACATAGACCTGAAGTTGTTTGTTTGGTGCACAAGCCTCCATTCTGATAAGATGTATTTTCTTAGGATCACATCTAATTTATATCATTTTAGGCATTGGACTTGGCTGTCACATTATTCCTTGCACTGAAAAGCCTACCCCATCTTGGTTTATTTGTCGTTGTTCTGAAATGCAGCTTGGAATGCAATGCAATACAAAATTCTGGGAAATCTACTTTGCAGTTGCCAATAACCCCATGGAAATGTACCTTTGTTACTTCAAATGCCAATATCAAGGTTTGGGGTGCTTACTATAGCACATTTGCAATTTACTTGCTGCTTCAAAAATATGGAGCACAAAACAGCTTTCACCATAACTGGCTTTTTAACACTTTTTGGGGGGAATCACAAGCCAGGTTGAAAATAAGACCATAGTCTCTTGTATTGTGAAGCAATCCTTGTGCATTCTTTTTTATGCAAGGGTACCAAATCTATCCACGTCTATATATGTTATTTCATTTAATTCTCCAAACAGCCCAAAAACATTGCTACAATAAGTTACCCTTTAAGAAATCTAAAAGGTAAACCCTGACTTTGCTAAAATGTAGACCTGTACATTTTATAAAAATGTATTTAGAAAGACTATGACTTAAATGTTTATTTTTGTTTATAGGGAAAAATAGCCCTCCTAAGGCTCATGCTGGTGGAACACGTGTCCTTGTTTTTCCAAATAATTCAATTTCTCTGGATGGATCAAAGTCTGTTGATAATCAAGGGATAGTATCATACCAGTGGAGTAAAGATGGTCAAAGCCCAGCTGCCGGGGTAAGTAAATATAAAGATTAGGACATTCTAAATTGTCCACCCAAATTTAAATTGACACTAAACTCTGGAGTTAAATCTTAAAAAGGCATTCAAGTACCTTAACTATTAACAAAAATGTAGCTTATTTGTGTATCACTCAGCTGTAGATCCTCAAATCATCTATGAATTGGTGCTGACACTGTCCTTCCTTCTGGAGGGTGGCTACTTTTTTCCCATGGTCCCTGTGTGTTGTAAAGTAGCCACCAGTCCAAGCTCACTCTCATGATGAAGTGCAATCTCACGTTTAGTTTTCTAATTTGCATTTAGATTGTAGCCCATCATGTGAGTGAGCTTGGAGTGGTGGCTACTTTACAACACACACAGGGACTATGGGAACACGGATCCAGTAGAGGAGCAGACCTGAAAGAGAAAGTTCTCTCTCAAGTCCGCTCCTCTGCAAATTGGCACAAGGCAGTTGGCGGAGCAATAGCCATGCTGCTATTGGCTATTGCAATTTGAAATAGCCAGTAGCAGGCCGGTTATTGCAAAGCCCACTGCCTTCTGTCAATCAGTAGAGGAGCAAACCTGAGAGCGGCCTTTCTCTCTCAGGTGCTCTCCTTTGCGGGAGCAATAGCCATCCTGCTACTGGCAATTTCAAATTGCAATAGCAGGAAGGCTATTGCTCCGCCCACTGCCTTCTGTCAATCAGCAGAGGAACGGATCTGAGAGAGACACTTACAGGTCTCCTTGCAAACCTGTGACTAGACAGTTAAAGGAGACACAGCATAAGGTCATCTCTCCATCACTCTGCTCTCTCCTATTATCTTGCTCTGAAGCACAGCTGATTGGCTTCATGTTCTTCTTTTCCCTCTCTGTCTGAACTCTGCAGTACAAGAAATGCAAAAATACCAGGTCAAATTCAAATACCTATACTGCCTAAATTTTAAAAATACATTTAAGGCTGTATTAATAAATACAGAGGGGCATCAAGAGCAGACATATCACTGACAGCATTCCTGATTGACATAAGAAACTATTAGGTGATTTAAGTTTCTAGCATTTACCAAAAACTGAAATACTCACTCTTTAATTCCATCTGAGAAGATGAAGTATATAAACATAAAGATTGTAAAAAATTGCATATTTTATTTTGTGAACTGTGAACTGTACAAATGCCATTATTTGCAGGATGTGATGGATTCATCTGAGCACAGACCGGTTCTTCAGCTTGCCAATCTGGTGGAAGGAATTTACCTGTTCCATTTGAAGGTCACAGATGCAAAAGGAGAGTCAGATATGGACACAGCGACAGTGGAAGTGCGTCCTGGTATGAATGTTAATACAACGTTAGGCAGATATAATTCATAGTTTACTTTTTTCACATGCATGCATATACAGTATGTGACTACAATATGCATGTAGATGTGACTACATTTTGACCAATATCAAAGAGAATATTTGATACAATAAAATCTGGATTGTGTGTCATGGGACTGGATCTGTGGCAGGATTGATCATACAAGTCATCTCAACTATTGGCAGCATATACTCACATATACTATTAATAACCTGTTTACATGTTGTACATACATTCTTTATACTGCCACATAGGTCTAAATGGTCTTATCTGCCCAATAATAGGCACATGTATTAATTAGATTTTATATGCTAGATGCATATTTAATTTCAGGTATAAGCCACTTATTACATTCAGATTCCAGTATGCTTGCTCTACTTATTAATGGGTGTTGTTCATACATTGATGCTATCAGTGATCATTGTTTAAGGTAGACGGAAAGGTTTGTCTGTGGATATTGTCATTAAATTAAAGTGAAACTAAACTAAGGAGTTAAATCTTGAAAAATGCATTCAAGTACCTTGTCTATTAACAATACTGCACCTTATTTGTGTATCACTCGGCTGTAGATCCTCAAATCATCTCTGAATTTGTGCTGACACTGTCCTTCCTTCTGAACAGTGCCTACTTTTTCCCCATGGTCCCTATGTCGTAGAGTAGCCACTGATCCAAGCTCATTCCTGTGATGGACTACAATCTCATGTTTTGTTTACTAATTTGTACTGAGATTGTGCTCCGTCACAGGAGTGAGCTTGGAGTGGTGGCTTCTTTAGCACTGACTTTAGTGCAAACTTGACCTGGCCTGGAATTTTAAAAGTAACAACAGCTCTGAAGTGCAGGCGCCATATTTTCCTTGCATTTGATTGTGTTGGTCCTTGATCCTAGGCCCAGGCAGTACATGAAATCCCGTCACCTGCTTCAACTTCTGATATTAGGTCCCATTGCCTGGTGTTCATCTGTGAAATTCCAGTGCTTCTCTTTCCCATTGAAATCTGGCAGCAATTAAGGCTCTTTGTACAGCGTAAGCCTAGGATTTAAGGATCTCCCCAAGGTCACAGGGGTTGGTTTGAATCCTAACACAAATACTTGCAGGAACAAATAAGTGCCTGTACTTTAGCTCTGTCTTAAAACATTTCAATGTCAACCACTTCTTGGTTTTCAATCACTTTTTCCCCTTCTAAATTTATTACTTTTTGAAATGGGTTTATAATTTTATATTCACCTAGTATGATCTTCTTTCTCTCACTAAAGACCCAAGGAAACAAAGCCTGGTTGAACTCATTTTAGAGGTTTCAGTCAGCCAACTGAGTGAACAACAGAAAGACACCTTGGTGAGACAGCTGGCTGTTCTTCTCAATGTCCTTGACTCCGATGTTAAAGTTCAGAAGATACAAGCACATTCAGATTTAAGGTATATGTACAGTTTATTGAATTTGGATTCCATTTAGATGATCCTTGAACTACATAGCTGTTGGTAATATGTATGTTTATCTTAAAACGTGCCATAAGGAGCCCAATTTCACTTAACCAATGTGATTCAAATGAGGATCAGACAATGTAGGGGTGTACATAGGTAACATAATGAGTGCTTCCAAAGTCAGATGCACTTGCTTTTGCTTAACAAATGTACAAGTCGGACCCACTCTTCCCTTAGCTTATTGATAGTAGGGAAGCATATAGTGACTGTACACACATACAGAAAGTTTAACACGACATTCATCTTAGCAGCACAATCAATGTTTCAGGCGAGTGTCAACACCAGCAGCCCCCAAATCCCTGCTAAGAGATTTGCTTCTAATCTTTTGTTGGTACGGTCCTTAAAGGAAGGGTCATCTTCTTTACTGATGGTCAAAGCTTGTAAAGGGGTACACAGGCGGGTCACATACTGGAGGTGTAGACCATTACTTCATGAAATTCTTGTTAAAGGGATAGTACCAGGAACTGCTTAAGGCAAATACTTTTTTTAGGGTAAGAAACACAGTGCCACAATGGCAGACTCTCTTTTAAGGTAGAAAGGGATCGAGAATCCAACAATGAGTCTTCCGGTGGGTCTCCGTCAGGATCAGAGATATTAGGAATCTCTGTGTCAGGCTATGTTGGAGAAGGTGTAAGTGGGATTTTTAAGCCCCTGCAAAAAGTCCACTTCCCCCCTCCCTCCTCCTTTTTCTTCTTCTTTCTTATGTCCTTTTCCTTTTCTTTCCCTTCCCTATCTTCCTCGCTCCCATTGCATGTATTATTCTGTCTCACTCTGGTTTCAATTTCCTTTTCTCTTCTTTCATCTTTCTCCTGTGCATCATTATATTATTGGACACATTGTTCGGGTTACAGCACTTTTCTTCAGGCTTCGGGAGAACGCCCTCCCACTTGGGTGACACACTGGGGACTTGCTTACCTGTTCAAGCTGGTTTGTCTGAAATGTGATCTTAATGATCTAACCAACACTGTGTAAGACCTTGTATTGTGTGACCTGTGCAAGATCTGGTCATTCTGTGCATTGTGCACTATGAAATCCAACACAAATCTTTTGAAAACAAAGAAACCCCTGCAATTGGCCACAAGGTGGACCAACTGAAGCATAAAACCTTGCATACATAATGTAAATAAGGCCCTAATTAGGTTTGTCACCCACAGAAGCAGGTCGCTGTTCTGTTAGGTGCCAGACATGTTGCTAACAAACAGAATTATGCTTTATCTTTAAGGATGAAGGCTACCCTAACTCTGCCAAGAATACTCATAGACCAGCTGAGCTTCAGGGATACCAGACTATGGTTTACAAGGGGTCTGCCATTTCCTACAGCAACCAGTTGAAGCAATGCTGTTGTTATAGCCTGATTTTTGTTGTTTTGTTTTTGTCTTACACTGGAGGCCCAGAGGCTTTTAACTTATGAGTTTGCAATCATGCACCGGCATCCTAATGCACCGGCATCCTAATGCACCAAGCCTTTTTACACGTCATTTGAACTCCTGACGCTGCAAACATGCACCAGCTGCCTAAGCATTGAGCCTCAGAAGCCAAGAAGCTGGGTGTTCATGCGCAAGTAAAGAACTGCGTCATCAAGTGAGAGGAAGACAGGGAGGCAGGAAATATGAAAGAGCGGTTTGGGCATAAATACTGCCTGGCCACTGTAGAAATCATATAAGGTAAATTTAAATAAATGGGAGGGCCTCCCTAGTGTCCAGTTTGCAAATTACATCAAAGTATAAGGCAAGTCCAGTAGTAAAATGGGAATTTTAACCCCTTAACAAAATAGCCAGTCAGCTACAGCTGTTTCTGCAGCAAAAAACAAACATGCAGCCTCAGTATTGAATAGCGGAAGAACCTCAAAACAGCATAAAGCCAGCTAGGTACCCACAACAAAGAGTCTTTAGTGACAGGTACAGGAACACTGCCACAGCTTTGGGCCTGATAACTCCACAAGGAATCTCCAGAAAACACTGGCCTGACCTGAAAAGTGTAGTCCTGTACTAACTGTACCACAGATGGGTAGTCACTAGTAACCATAAGACTGTTGCAGAGAAGACACTAATATACTTAATGAACTGGGAATACCTGCACTTGTTTGCCAACTGGAGAGACTTCCAGTATTTCCAGTACCTGGCCTAAATCTACCAGTAAGTGTTGATAGTAGAATAAAATCTTCTAATTCAAGAAAAAAAAAAATAGCAGAAAGTAAAGTTACACCAATTCTCCTAAGGACACTAAGCAAAACTGAGAAGGTATGAAGTGGGAAGGGATATAGCCTGGGGAAGGGATATAGCCTGGGGAAGGGGGGCTGGCGTTTAGTTTCCAATGTTTAGTTTTCCAGGTTGTCTAATTATCATCAAGCTGTGTCCTTCAATGGACGATAGAGAAAATCTTTACCCTGAACTCAGTAGGTGTGGTACATTAGTAAATACTGTGTCCTGTAATGTGTACTGTAATGTGGCCGATAGTAGGGACAATGTGGCCTTCTAAAGGTTTCAATTCGGTCACTGTTTTATCTGAGCTTGATATGGCTTGTCTAGATGGTGAGATGTCCAATGTCTAGTCACTTCTAAACAATGATTGTTGCCATTGCTTTGAATTAATAGGAATCCTCTTTTTTTTAAACTGTCTGACCATCTATATTCTGTTTACAAAAACAGCACTATGATCCTATTCTATGTCCAAAGCGGACATCCCGTTAAAACATGGAAGGCCACAGATGTTAAACAAACTCTTCAAAACCAGCTTTTGAAGGAAAAAGCAGATTTTCTATTGTACAAAGTGCTCAGAGTAGACACAGCAGGTAAGTTTTCTACATGATTTGTTTTGTACTCAGTACTTTTGTACCTTAGTCCATTTAACCTTTGTGTACCCTAGTCCATTTAACCTTTGCAGATCTATCATCTATAAAGATATGAGGAATGTTTCATTGATGCACATAAAATATTTGCTAAGCACTGGTCCTGTAGGCTTTCAAAACCTGCCCACAAGCATCAGAAGGCAGTTGGGCATGAAGGCAGCATCTGACTATAGAAAGAAAGATGTTTTGTATCTTTGCTAAAACAATGCATTTGCTTGTACATATGAAATAGGGAGAGGAAGCACTAGAAAAACAATAACGAACAGCTGGGAAATTCCATTTCAGTTGCTTGATTTTTACCTAAATATACCTGCATACATTGATCCCACCATAGCCAGCTGAATGAATAAAAGATACTTAGTTCATGATCAGGTTTTTTAACAGTCTCACATTTTACTGATTATGTGTAGGGAAAATATTCACTATAGCATTGTCATTAGGACCAGAGTTTAGCATCAATGCACTAACATCTACAAATGGATCACGTGTACTGATCTATATCTATACAAGATTTGTCTTTGTTTACAGACAACAATACAAACCAACTATGTTCATTTTACTCTCTATAATAGTGTGTCTGCTGAAATGTTCGGGACATGGACACTGTGACCCAATAACAAAATCCTGTCTTTGCTATCCCTTTTGGATGGAAAACTTCATCCAGCGTTATGTCAGTGATGGGGAAAGTAATTGTGGTGAGTACGTTCCCCTCGAATGTTTACTTTGCTTACTTCCCATAATCTCCATCCTTTTATAGTCCTAAAAGAACAACAATTCCTGGAGTTTTCTCTACACCACTGATCTCTGCTTGTGCTTTCTCCATCTTGGTCTATTTGAGATATATATATATATCTATATATATATAGATATATACATATACACACATATATATGTGTGATGTTATTGTTATAATGCTGGATTCATATAACAGACCTGATGCTTCAAACTGCAGTATCATATGCTGTCTGCTAAGTGACATTGCAAGCCTTAGCATATATGATGATAACATTTGATTTATGAAGGATGGTTATTGATTTACAGACATCTCAACTCCGGGCATCTCCCGCTATTAGATAGCGGGTCCCGGACACCAGGGAGAGAAACATTTTCTCCCGGAAAGGTTTAATCTGCTCTATCTTACAAAGCAAACCTTTCCGTGCTGTCTTTTTTTTCTCCTGACATCGCGGTCACCGGTCGACGTCAGTCAGAAAAAAAACCAAAACGGCATAGAAATGAATAGCTAGATTGCTATTGACTATTTCTATTTGCAATAGCCAATAGCAGACTAGCCATTGCACCCGCCCACTGCTACTGTCTATCAGCAGAGGTAGACCTGAAGTTCTCCATCAGGTCCACCTCTGCTGACAACAGCAGAGGGCGTGTCCAATAGCCAGCTTGCTATTGGCTATTGCAAATTGAAAAAGCCAATAGCAATCTAGCTATTACTTCCTATGTCGTTTTTTATTTCCTGACGGCAGCAGCCTCTGTCAGAACACTAAAAAAAACCAGCGGATAGCAAAGAAAGCATTGGCTATCTTTGCTATCTGCCATCATTTCAGGGGGGTGCTCTCTTCCTTGTTGTTGCACCCCCCCTGTGGAGAGAAGGGGGGGAGTTTACAGAGGGCACCTCCCTTAAATGAGTTATTTCAGGTTGGGATCCCTGGATTTTTGAAGGATTATGATTTATGAATCCAAATAGTATAGATGAATAAATCTTAGGTAGATCATAAATAACGTTTAAGTTGTTTTTTGTTTATTTTATGTGGCTATCCAATCGAAGCAAATGAGAAATTAGCATTTATTCACATTTATGAGCATGTTGCAAATAAAAACTGTCTGCATTGCCCAATGTCTTAGAAATAAATTTAAAGAAGAACTCTTAACCCCTGCAATGGGACTACCCCCGAACTGCAAAAGGTAAATGCTCATTTGTGTCACGGTTCAAAAAAGAAAATGTATGCTCACCCGAACCTCGGATCTAGCCGGCTATGACAGCATTCCCTCCAGCCTTTCTCCTCTTCTGCAGGAGCGGTGGTATGTCCCTCTGCATCCTCATGTCCTATACGCTGTATAGAATGTGATTACTTGAGGATTCTTAGACTGCTGCATTGAAGGGGAAGTTAGGCAGAAGGGTCTGGTCTAAGAGTGAGCCGTCTCCAAGGATCAAGTGACTATAACTTTTTTTAACTAGACACAAACGAGCACTTTCAGGGGTTGCCCCTCTGCAAGGGTTAATAAATTCTGCTTTAAGGACACTTTGAGAGACCCTTTTTTGGAGAATTGTTCCCCTTATTTCTTAATGCATTATCTTTTTTAAATGGGTGTAGATGGGGATAGCTCTGCTTGACACAATTTACAAAAAAAAACCATCCCATGAGCAAGATACGTTAATATTAGGTACTGATTTCTTTTGCAGATTGGAGTGTACTCTATATTACTGTGCTGACATTCGCCTTGGTTGCCTTTCTGATGGGCATGGTCTGGGTATGCATCTGTTGCTATAAAAGGTAAAAACACTTACTGGATTAACTAGACTCTTCTGTATTCACCACAATACTATTAGACCTCAGTCTGATATACTGAAACATTTTGGCTACATTTAGGGGAGTTAAGCTTGCCATACACCTTTGTTCAAAAATGTTCGTTTGATTTTCTAATAGTTCATGGGGTCTAACTGACGTTTGTTTTCAATCATAGTGATTAGGATAATTGAAAAAGTAGGATGGAAAAATGTTGGGGTTTCTTATCTAAACAAACAAAATTAAAACCAAGAATGTGATTTCCTTTGAGAAAAATCAAATATAATGCAATGCGAATGTGTGAGGCGCAAAAGAAACCTGTTTAAAACATATTGGATTCCATTCACGTAGCAGATCTGGTTAAGGGTTTTCCAACAAAATGATCTAACTTGATGGCAAGATTGAATGTTTTGATGAACACCTTCGAATGAATGTTCAAATTAAATTTGAATAGTGTATGATCAGCTTTACGTACTGCAAGAACTTTGGTGGCTGTAAAGCTGCCCATACACCTTATAAATATCGGCCGATGGCGTTTTCGTCCGATATTCGTAAGGTTGATGGGCAGTGTGCAACCGCAAATACTGTACAATCGATCGACTTTTGACTAACCAGCAGGTTAGAAAACTTCGGTCGATCGTATGATTTTCGCAAGGTTGGGGGCGTTTCCGTACGTCAAAATTCATACGATTTACACTGCACATGTGCAGGTGAAAATATGTGCGGTCGATTACCGCAATTCGTCCAGGTGTTTATCTGTTAATTACCGCTGATTCAACCTTGCGATAATCGGGGCAGGATGGGGCTGCCTTACGAAAATTGTACGTCGGTTCGATCATCGGACGAAAAGTTTCATCCGATGATCGCAAGGTGTATGGGCAGTTTTAGAAAAGACAAAGCCACAAATGTAATAGATAAGCAGTTTCAGAAACAAAGATTCAAGGAGACGGATCTGTGGGTTTGGTGAGCTCATTTCATACAAGAAGCTTTCATGACACATGCTCAAAGAGCATAGTAATAACACAGCCTAGCAGTAGCTGCTCACTTGTAGACTGCCCCTCTGTAACTGATACTCCATACAGAGCCATGTGACAAGACAAGGAAGGAGGCATGTCCCTCCTCTGCTCATTTAGCATTTGTTTCCTTAATAGACCTGAACAGCAGGGGAATAAAGTAGCAATATAGATGTAAAAACTGCATAGAACTTGCAACTAGCAGACACTAGAGCTCCACCTAATGGCTGTGCAGAGTAATATGAAACATTCATATGCAATATTTTGTATTTACAAGAAATACATCTTTTTTAATCTTTAGTCATAAAGAAATTTATGTAGAAAAAAACAACACATATTTCCATTAATTACCATGCACCCGTCCACTATTTGCAACTGGCTTCCAAGGGTCTATTACAGTAAATAGGCTATTTTAATTTAGATCTAAGTCTTTACCAAAACACATTTCCATTCTGCAATGTTACATTGGTTCTTGACGTAGAGATTTTTGTTTTCACACCAGCCGGAAGAGGACCAAAATAAGAAAGAAAACAAAATATACTATTCTGGACAATTTTGACGATCAAGAAAGAATGGCTCTGAGACCCAAATATGGTACGTAAAAACAAATCAGAAAAATCAGTTGTTTGACATGAATTTAACATTGAAGGTCAAATTTTATGTGTTTTATGATAGTGGATAGGATGAAGGAGACTGTCACAGGAGAAGCTGCACAAAGTTTACTTTAAAAAACATTACTAACAAAAGTGTGTCTGTGGGGATCGGTTGGGATTGCAACAGGTTTGGTGGTGGTGCGGGCAGAAGAGTTGAGGTGATGGCAGGTTCAATGGTGAGAGCGAGGGGGTATGGGAGCCAGGCACAATGAAGGAGGGGTGGTGGGGTGCAGGCATGGACCTGAAGTGGACATGTAGGCTATTGAATTGGAGACCAGCGGTAACCCAAAGCAGCTACATCACACTACATATTTGCTTACGCCAAAGACAATACCACATATGCGCGTCACCGCTGCCCATAAACACACTGCTCCATTTTCATCCACTGTGGCTACAAAACTGCTCCTTTTTTGGCCACCATTACTATAGAACCCCAGTGCCATAATCAAGTTCAAATTCAAAATGTATTTCTTCTTTTCTTTTCAAGGTAAAAGCATTTCACTTGAAATACAATACCACAACTAACAACTAACCAACTCAACTATTGAGCATTCAGTATTCTTATTTTTATCAGGCAATCTCTATTTTAAGCTGAAATGAAGGGGGAACTAAAACTCCATTTTACTTTCTGTCTTCTTCTTTTACACTAACTATAGAAGTATATCAGAGTAGTAACACAACATACTGTATGTGTGTGTTTGTATATCCTGGTCCAACACAATTTTATTCAAAGCCAATACCCAGGCAAAACTATTCCTGCAGCCCATTTTTTAAAACTTTTTTTATAATTACATGGTGAAGTGTTTTATACTCATCTAAGTCCGCCGTCTAGGTCCCTCACTGGTGTCATTTCCTGGTGCCCAATAGTCCCCTTCCAGGGACGTCATCACCTGCAGATTCTCTTCTTGATCTTAAGAGGAACTCAGCGCTGGACAACCAAAAGGACGCGCTGGACAACCATGGCATGCAGGCAGAGACGAGGACACCTGTATAAGGATACCACCCTACTGTAAACAAGAAGAGATAGAAGACTCGAGTCTGGAATGTCACATGACCGTGGTTTTAGGTGAGTAAAAGGGGCATTTACGTAGCGTTTTTCTTCTTCTTTAAATTAGAGGAGGGTAGGGTGTGGGTAGGAGCTTTCAGCTTTAACAGACTTCACATACAAAAAAGTACAGATAAGTTTCCCAATACCAGTCATTAACAAAAACAGGCTTTCTCAGGGGACCAAGGATTCTGTTCCGTTAAGCTGTAATATAAAGCACAAATTCATTGATCTGCCTTTCTTTCTGCTTGACAGGCATAAAGCACAGGAGCACAGAGCACAACTCCAGCCTTATGGTTTCAGAGTCAGAATTTGACAGCGACCAAGACACAATTTTCAGCCGTGACAAGGCAGACCAAGAGAACCCAAAAAATATATCCAGTGGAGCTCTCAAGAATGGCGCTCCTTTTAACTTCAGCTCTAAATGTAGATGAACTGGAGAAATAGTAAAAGAGATGTGTTTTGTGTCTGACCAAACTCAAAGCTGGAAGCCTTTCCTTTTACAGATCTACTGTATCCGATCTTAAAATACAGACTATGATACTGAATAAAAAAAAAAGCTTTTCAGCATCTCTAAGGACAAATCATAAGGGATAAATGGTGTGTTAATCATCAGACTATCAATGTCGCAGTACTGCGTTATTGTTGTCCTGGAAGACGCTGTGCAAGAAAATAAATTGCACCATTCACTTCTGAGCGTGCAAGCAACATTCAGTAATGTATAACAGCATGAAGCAAAATGTTGGGTTAGAGGCACAGTGGTTTTAGGTCAATGGCTATTCAATTATTTTTCATCCCCTGATGCCATTAGGTGTTTAGGGGGCTTTGGCATACAGATGCAATTCACATTACTAACTTTGGAGAACACATAAGGACATCTGTATGCGGGTGCTGGTAGATGGGTGCTTATAAACACACCCGCATCATCTACATAAATCTAGGCAGAGTATTACCACAAGCCTAACAGAAGAATGACCTGACCGTAGTAATGTTCATAAACCCCAATATGATAAATGATCCATTCCACTACAAATTGTGTATTTCTGAAACATTATTATAGCCTCTTTATTTTCATCGCCTCTACTCATGGATGGTGGATATATTTTCATATTTACACTCATAATACAGGTATGTCTATATCCATATAACCTTGAGTAACATATGTCTAAAAACAGTGTAAACATATAACTATAATAAGACAATGTAAGTATTTACCAATATAAAAAGTATAAATTTAACGCATACAAAATCTCCCTTTACTTCCTTTTATTATTTCAGTAAGCTTTAGGAATAGCAAATAAGGAAAAACTATAATTGACAAGAAAACACTACCTTTCTGCACTGAATATCCATTTCAATGTACAGGGTCAGGAGGTAGCCTAGCACTGGCTGCAGCAAAGCTGGCCCAAAGCAATGGAGGTAGAAGTTGCTGCTTCAAGTCCAGCACTAGCTGCAGCAAAGCAGATGGATTATACAACTCTTCCCAGTCACTTTGTAGACAAGTTCAATTTGCAATAGCATTAGCTATTGAAATCAGGGTCCCACTCTGACCTATCTGGAAATTCAGCATCTATAAATGGTCTTATCAGAGCCACATCAAGAGATTGATGTAACCCTTGTTCTACAGCTCTACATTGACTATTCAATATCTATACAAATACACATCTATCACAGAGCTACATACAGGCATCAATGTTGTCCTTATACAACCATATCTTCTATATTGACTATTCAATATCCATATGCCCATCTGCCACATACAGGCATGAATGTTGTCTTTGTACAACCATATCTTCTATATTGACTGTTCAATATCCAGATACTCATCTGTCACAGAGCTACGTATAGGCATCAGTGTTGTCCTTGTACAACCATATATTCTATATTGACTATTCGATATCCAGATACTCATCTGTCACATAGCCACATACAGGCATCAATGTTGTCCTTGTACAACCATATCTTCTATATTGACTTTTCGATATCCAAAAACTAATCTGTCACATAGCCACATACAGGCATGAATGTTGCCCTAGAACAACCATATCTTCTTTATTGACTATTCAATATCCAGATACTCATCTGTCACAAATGTGATGAAGGTCTGCTGTTAAGATTAAGGTCATATGATCATTGTGCTGAAATTCAAATCTATTCAAAACTGTTACTGATTTATATTCACAAAAATGTTGTGCTTTTATATATTTAGTAAACATAGTTTTTCTGACTTACAAAGATACTATGTGCAGTTATTACTTTTAAAATGAATCATTGGAGGTTGCAGTTTGTATAGGTTCCCAAATCAGGCAGGATTTCCAGTTTCAGAAATAAAGTGTACCTAAACCTAAAACCAATAATTGTATATATTGCAGCTCACCAGCCTTTGATGAGCCTTTCTTCCTTTATATTCACCAGGTAATCCCACTTCCTGTCCCTGGTTGGCTATGCTCACTCCTCCATTGTATCTATGGAGGGAGTTATGGTTGGAGCCACAGAGGGAGTCCAATACTGGATTTCAAACATAATTGCCCCTGCTCATTTCTATTACATGTGAGCTGATGGAATAAGTCGTTTATAAAAGAAAGGGAAGGTCTTCTTTTTGTGCTCTCTGTTAAGCTGAAATGACAAGGACACTGCATTTTTGGCAAGATCAACAGGTATTTTCTGTACTTGCTGAAAAGTTTCTTAGGCTAAAAAAATGAAAACGACTGCAGTCAACACATCTAAGGACTGGTACGATGCAATATATCACATTTTCGGTTTTGATTTGAGTTATCCTTTAACTGAGAAAATGTATTTACATTCTGTAGTATTTGTCCCGTATGTTGTGAAATTCAGATCAGTTTTGTTTTTAAATGCTTTTATGCAGTTTGTAAAAATAAATGGTAAAACCAGAAACATAATTGTGTTGTGTGTAGACATTTTATTTCTATGTTCAATCATGTGAAACATTATGTACATCCCATGGAAATTGACTTTTTAACATATCTGAACAGGCAAATATTAGATCTTTATTCAAACACTGCCTACAGATAAAGGTGATATACTTGAATAAGAACACAAGATAAAAAATGTCTTTTTAATAATCTATTCAATAATAATATCAATAGATGTAATGTACTGTGAAAAAAGTAAGTACACCCTTGGTATTAAAAGCTGGTATTGCCCCCTGTAGCAGAAATGACATGTAGGCATATTGTATAACTGCCCACCAGTTTCTGACATCAACGCCATAAAAGGTTTGACTACTTCTCCATCCATAATTCCTTCAGCTCCAAGATTCTTGAGGCTTTCCTTGTATGAACTGTCCATTTCAAAATCTCCCTACAAACTTCCAATGGGAAAAATCAGGGCTTTTGACTAGGGCAATCTATAACTCCCCTATTTCTTCTTTCTGAGCCAATTCTAGATGGATTTGCTGGAGTGCTTCAGATCAATATCAAGTTAAAAGACTCAATTCTGGTTCAGATTCAACTTTTAGACAGATGGCTTCACATTCTTATCAAGCACACTTTGGTATGATGCAGAATGTATAGTTGAAACCTGAAGCAGCAAAGCAATCCCAAATCAACATTTCCACCATTAAGCTTCATGGTTGTTATGAGGTTCTCCTAAAATGCTGTCTTCGGTTTGCAGCAAACATGTACACTGTTACTGTGACCAATCAACTCTATTGATTGATCAGTCTTTAGCACATTGTTCCAGAAGATCTGGTCTTTGCCTATATGACCAATATCAAATGTCAATCTCGCTTTAATGTTCTTTTTGGACAGCAAAGGCTTTTTCTTAATACACCTCTATGTAGAATAAATCTCTCTCAGATGATCGATGAATGCTCTTTGACCCCAACTGTTGCAAGAGTCACCTGAATACCCTGCAATTAAATTTTGGGATTCTTGGTTCTTTTAGCATCAAACATCCTTAGCTTGAATTTGCTGGACTAGCCAGACCTGGACTAATTAGTAGTCGTTTGAAATCACTGATAGAACACCACTTGTAGAATATTTTCCTTTCCAGTGGAATGACAGATTTGAAATTATGCTGTGATCTTTTAAAATCCCTTCCCAGACTCATAGGAATTTACAACTTTCTTTCTGAGGACTTTAGAGAGCTCTGTTAATCTTGGCATGGTGACACCACACATACAGTATCAATAGTAAAGAAAACAATAAACCCGGAATAACTAAGGATTACATAGAAGAGGTTCCACCTGCATACTCCAGGGAGGTACTAGTCATTGGTACCTAATCTGGAACACCAGATTCTAACTTTATGTATTTGAAATGGTGGTAAATGTAGAGGTGTACTTACTTTTTCTATGTCAATTTTATGTGTTTTTTTTTGTTCAAGTATATCATTTTTATCTGTAGGAACTGTTTGAACATAGATCTAATGCAGGGGTAGGCAAACTCTGGCCCTCCAGCTGGTGAAACCATTCATCTGCCTCCAAGAGTCATGCCTGTGGCTTTCAGCCTTGCAATGTCTCATGGTATTTGTAGTTGCAGGGCACCCCACAGCTGCAGGGCAAGAGTTTGCCTACCCCTGATCTAATGTTTACCTGTTCAAATTTTCCATGGGGTGTACTTCTTCACATGAATCCATAGGTTGTAATTATATGTACACGTGAAGGCATTTATATTTCTTCTATTTGTCCTGGTGACCACAGTCACAGAGACAAAGTGAGAAGAAATCACATTTTACAGTTGTCACCATAGCTAACGAGGAATAATCCTCCAATGAAGAGACCTGTTTCTGTGACAGGTGAAATGAATGGCAAATGCACTCATCAATTCATAACTAGCTTCAAAGCAAGGTGCACATGGAAGGGCTTTATAGAGACAAAAACAGACATTTCCCAGCACACTCACCAGCCAGCCTGCAAAAAAAAAGTACACTGTCTCACTACTAAGGGTACAACCGGAGCTTTTAGTTGCACAACTTTTGAGAAACATGTGGAAGCCGCACTGCTTTGTCAAGGCCCCACTGTGTAGCGTGGTCCTAACTCTAATCTATGAGCACCTCCATCTTGGAGCATATTTATAGCAAAAGGTGAATTGGGTGCAGGTTTGCCAGGACGTTACCCGACCTCCTTAAAGGTATAGGGACACACTAGGAGCCCCTCACATCACAATGGCAGCTGCAGCCCCCACACCAAATCCAACGAGTGAAACGAATGGCAAACACACTCATCAATTCATAACTAGCTTTACAGCAAGGTACACATGGAAGGACATAGATTAGAGTTGGACACACTGCACGGAGGGCCTTGGCGAGGCAGTGCGGCTTCCACATATTTTGCAAAAGTTGTGCAACTAAAACCTGTTTTTAACTTTAATAGTGAGCCAGATATTACTTTTTTTTGCAGGCTGGCTGGTGAGTGTGCTGTGAAATGTCTGTGTGAAGCCCTTCCATATGCACCTTGCTCTAAGGCTAGTTTTGAATTGATGAGTGCGTTTGCCATTTGTTTCACTTGTTGGATTTGGTGTGGGGACTGTGAGTATGATAGAAAGCTGTTCATTAACAAAGAATTCCTGTGTGCGATGCTTGAACACCTTGTAGGGTATAGAAAAAATGGTACATGCATGAATCTATAACCGGCCTTTATAGCAGGGCGCACATTGGGAAGGCTTACAACAATACAAAACACAAAAATTCCCCAGCCTCAACCTGCCAGCCAGCCTGCAACCAAACAAGTAGCCCTGTCAACAGTATGCATTAAAATCAGAGGTTTTAGTTGCACAAACTTTTGGCCAAAAATATGTAGAAGCCACACTGCCGCGCCAAGGAGCCTCTGCAAAGTGTGGTCCTAACTCTATGTAGCCGAGTCTCCAAGTGTGAGCATATTAATGAAGTTGAAGTTAAAGGCCGGTTATAGATTCATGCATGTACCATTTTTTCTAGTTTGACTATTTTTGGTTTGGGGAACGCACTGGAGTCCCAGCGTGCATTTTTGGTTGCTGGGCCTCCAGTGCGTCCCTGCACCTTATTAGGAGGAGTTGGCTACCTCCAGGTACACCTGCATGTAATTTATCAACTTCATTAATATGCTCACACTTGGAGACTCGGCTACATAGAGTTAGGACCACACTTTGCAGAGGTGCCTTGGCGCGGCAGTGTGGCTTCTACATATTTTTGGCCAAAAGTTTGTGCAACTAAAACCTCTGATTTTAACGCATACTGTTGACAGGGCTACTTGTTTGGTTGCAGGCTGGCTGGCAGGTTGAGGCTGGGGAATTTTTGTGTTTTGTAACCTTGTAGGGTATAGTTTGTTTTTTCCACGAGTGAGCAATGGTTAGTTTAGCCGCTAGGAAGATAAAACCAACCAGTTTTCTGTTGCGAACCGTTGAGTTGCTTGAAATTTTGAACGACATTCATCAAGTCTCTGATGGCATTATGAATGCCCTGACAAGATTTTTTGTATGAACGCTTGTATGGAAATCTACCAGTGTATGGCCAACTTTATGCTCAGCAGGTTGAACTTTTACAAATACTAGAGCTAAATCAAAGCATGCCAAGGCAGCTCTTTGACATTTTCTCTGGAAAGTGTGTGGTAGTTCTATAACCTGGTCTCTGTTCTGTGTCTATTCCTAATTCTTGCTGTAGGGGACAATGGAGGGAGCCAGAAATCCATAATCTATATAGGAGGCCAGAGAGCAAATATTTGGGCATAACGGGTGATGAATTAAATAACACAACAGTCACAATGTTCACAGTTTGTTATTTAAAGTCACAATATTAGACATATAGAACATAATACAAATATAACCATGAATTCAACCATTCATCAGTTAAACATATGGATCAATTTCTATGAAATTAGAACGGTCACAGATTTCTTTGAAATTTACATCTACACAGACATAACATTGATCAACGTACGTTGTACATATTTCTCAGGCTGTAAGGAAAAATATCTATTAATAGATCTCATTATGAAGACTGTTCTCTTCTATGGAACCAGTGCACTGATCTGAAGAGTCTACAGCATCTAAATGTCTCTAGTGCTTGTAGGGCAGCTGGTGGATTATGGCACAAAGAGATATTTTGGCAAGACATTAAGGAGCCGTGTGAAAGTGCATTTAAATGTTTTATAACATTGGCCACAACTACTGATCTATTCTTCTGCATATATTCAATAGCCGTCATCCTAAACCACTGACTTAAGTACTTTATAAGTCACTAACTTTAAACAATTATACATATCAGGAGTTCTTACTTACGTAGATCAAGGCAAAATTAAGCAAAAAAAACCCAACATATTTTGTACAGCCCAGAAACACATGCACATCTACATATGTTTTATCCTTTTAAACATGCTGTGAGCACAGAAGAATAACGGTGGATGTGCCAGACATAAAGTGTCCTCCCAAATTCCTCTTTGACATGACAACACAGCTCTGAATTCCTGTGGTGTCAGCCCTGCCTACTTCATTTGTGATACATTACAAAGAACATTGACCTCACCTCATCTCCTCACTACCTTCTCCTAATCCCGATAACCCCACCTTGTGCACAGGCAGAGAGCACTGGAAGTTGTTAGCTCGCAAGATTTCTTGCAACAGCAACAGGTATTTTCTGAACTCATGCAACAGATGTGACAAAACACTTTCAACGGTACATCAATCAGACCAAAAAGGAGCAAATAAGAGAAATTTAACTCTGACTTCCCTGACCTAAATGCTGGTTCCAGGTCAACATTATAGAAGGAGACAGTTATCAACTAACATATTCATGAGTTCAGCAATGGCAGTTTCTAAATTTTTTTTTTTAACTACAGGTTTCCATTTAAGATGCAGTGAAATTGCTGGTATGGGTTATTTTTTTTGTGTAGTGGAAAACTGAACCTAAATGAGAAACAGATCAAAGAAAAGAAGTGATAGAGCCCATCGCAACTGTTTATTTCTGCCAGGTTTGACCAAACATGTGATCTGCTAGCAGTAACGCTGCTTCTTACCATCTACTTTCCTTCAGAAATTAGCTCTTGTATCTCACAGGACTTTAAAACAAAGAATTTCCCTAAAAAAAGTCAAGCTTGGCCCCACCCCCTACAGCCCCCTTATTGGTCCTTCATTGTGATGGATGGCCTCAATGACCAGTAGACAGACCTGTTAGGGTTAAAGCCCATCTTGACTTCAAGCTACTACAACCTTGCCTAAAGTGCATCTAAATCCAAAAGCAAATATGTAATACATTGCAGCTTACCAATTCTTAAATGTGGTGGCTGCATTAGTTTTCTTTCCCCCCCGTTATTTTCCACTAGAGATCCAACCAGTAAGTCTGTTATTTCTCAACTTCCTTTAACAGGTCAAGTTGATCAGCCAAAGTGGAAGATAGGGGATTGAAACAAATCATAAAACACTGGCAGGCTGCTTACAACAGTCAGCTTTTATTCACTTATGTAAAACGTTTATCCCAAAAAGAAAAAAAAAACTTCAAAGTTCAGATTTAATTTGTTGGTCAAGTCCATCGAAATCTGCTAGTACATCTAACACTACCCTACCCACAGGGTGACAATGCTGCTGTCCAAAGGTGGCTCCATTGCTCCTCCACAGAGTGGAGCCGTAAGACAGGAAGTGTGTTACTGGCTGGATCACCAGGTGAAAATTAAGGAAAAGAAGAAAATGAATGCAGTCACCACATTTAAGGATCGGTAAGCTGCATTATATTGTCTTTTTGTTATTAGGTTTAGATGTGCTTTAACTGTCCTGGAGCATGAGAGGAAGGCTGTGCTACACAAAACTTGTTATATGAGACTGCTGTTCTCCCAGAGGTACCTTACAATGTCAGGTGAATCTAAGGGCGGCTGCAGTTTGACTTATTTTGTTTGCTGATGGTGTTACATTTGCCAAGTGAACACCTTTACTTGTATCCATTATTACACTGCCTTCACTGTAGTGGTGTGTTCTGCATCTTCATTTCCCTAAACAAATAACTAGAACATTCCTGTGCTTAGAGCTTTAGTATATCAGTATGTATACATCACTTGTAGTACACAGCTGTTGAAATTGTTTTACATTAGCAATCGATAGCACAATACATTTAAAGCGGACCTTTACCCATATCTTAAAAAAAAACAAAAAACACACCTTTGGGAACATTTAGTAATGACAATCTCCAAACACATACATCTAGATAATTGCCGGCTTTGTATTCCTGGCATGCTTTCTTTTTTCTTCCTCAGTCTTCTGGCAGTGGCCATGTTTACTAAGGGCAGATTACTAGCTCTCCTTTTACTGCCTGTATTTCTGTGTGTGTTACTAGGACATGTGACCATGCACATAATCTCGGGGGGATGCCTTTCCCTGAGATCTCTTGAGATGACAGATGAGATTTCCCAGCAATGCTCTGCTGATAACAAGGCAATCCCAGTGTGCATTGCTTTGCCAAACTGAAGTCAACTGCCCTTTCAAACCAGGAAGTGAATGCTCTGCAAGTGTAAGTATTTCAAAATCCCAGCATTTTACACCTGACATGTCTATGCTATTATTAATCATCATACATAAAAGGGATGCATTGGTAGAATTAGATATTTGAGTGTAAAGGTCCGCTTTACGGGTAATGAAATAAATCCTTCTGTGCGGTTTGCCATCATTATTTTATAATGTTCACAGTTTATCAACCTAAATATTCTATATAAAGCAATGATGCACATAAAATATAGAATGCTTTCAACAATTAATATTTTGTACAGATCAAGCGCTATTTCCTAGGGAGCGAGTATGGGTTACCACACCCACATTGAATACAGCAACACAATATATTGATAGTGGACTCACATGAGCGCAACAATAAGCAGTATATAAAATATATATCTTCTATATATTTTTTACACTACTTATTGTTGTGCGCTCATGTTTTTCCTGTTAACATTATCTGTGCTGTCAACATGAGGGAATGTAGGCTATGCATGCACAGGAGCGAGATGCCCAATTGTAATATCGACAAACTGGCTTTCAAACACTCTCCTAGCAGATTTTTCCTGTAAGGTGGATAATGAAACTTAAATGGGCCAGCACTGCCCATTAAAGCCTGAGCACTGCGTGCAATGGCTGGGTCACTGTAGTGCAAAGCTTAGTAAATCCTTACTACCTGTTGGCTACAATGATGAAAGAATCACCAAGCAAGAACAAGTATGCAGTGAAATCAAAACTTTAGTCCTGCATGTTCTGGGTCACTAACTCAAAGTATCAAAGCCACACAAAATGAATGACAGCCAGACAACTAACATTTCCAGAATGAAAAAAGTCAGCAATGGCAGCTTACATCATTCTCTCTTTACAAGTTTCCTTTAATCTCTGTACTGACATTATAATAAACTCTGTGTGGAATGGAATTTATGGACAAAAAAGAGGCCGTGTTGACCAATCACTAAGACTAATATGTTTCCAGCACGAGTGATCAACTTTTTATGTTTTACAAATGAGAGCCAGAGAGTATAGTATTATATCTAGTGAATCTGGTGATAGGGAAAAGCCTAATCACTAGTCCCCAGTTATGCTATATGAAAGGCTTCCTGTTCATTCTTTGTGGCAGTACTGAAAAAGGCTGACAGATGTAGAAAAGCATTACAGAAAAGGATATTTAAGGCTATTTCCTAATATATATATATTATTTTTAATTATCTAACTTAAAACATTGCCATTAATTATAGGATTATGAAATGTTGAATGAGTAATTACCGTGACCCACGTCTAACACATTTCTAAGGTAACAAGACTGCACTATGTTAGTGTTTACAATGATCCCCCTGGAGCCCCCCTGGATCTACAACTGGCAAGCAGCTGTTAACTTCTGCCCTCCTGGTTCTAAGACCATCTACCTGTATACAACTGTAAAATGCCAGAGCCTCCATTGTCTATAGAGGTTCTGGCATTTGGTAGCTGAATGTAAGAGGGTCTTAGTGCTGAGCGAGGGCTGCGTTTTATTTCAGCTTAGAAAGAAGTTGAGGGACTGCGCATAGGGTGGTCGCAGAATCCAAAGTGCTTCACAGACATAAATGTAAAAAATAAACACAGGTACTTGTGGGAACTACAAGGTGTCTGCACTTCAGCGGTCTGTTGCCTTTAAAATGGTTTGGGCCACATAAGCTTAATTTTAGGGTTGGATGATCAGTAGGCAATCCTCACTGTGAACAAAAATGACAGACAGCTGGTTGCTAAGTAAATGTCAACAAATACATCCACCTTAACTCTGGAGAGAGCACATTGTAAAAGCTTTGTTCAGATGGCATACTGACTCATTGTGCTTAGCAAATTAAAGGCATGCTCATAACATACATCATAGTCCTCCATAACAGACATATTTAACGTCTAAATACTCATCAATGCCATATTTAGATCCTTCTCTGCCAAGGCCAGACTGCTTGACTCCACCAAACGGACACTCAACCGCGGAAAATATGCCTTCATTAACACCAACCATTCCCACTTCCAAGCGTTCAGCTACTCTCCAGATCTGTGCTGGGTCCTGGGAATAAAAGTAACCTGCAACGACATACCACATATGTTTATTACTGTGCCTATAGCAGCTACTAAACACACTGAAATAGACAAGCTTTCACTTTCATTATGCGTTTACAGTAAAGAAACAAGTAGGGAAATCCTATCCAATTTGTTTACTAAGCAGAAACTATATTAGTTTCCTTCTCATGTAAAGTAGACTAGGACTGAGTACTCCAATGGCCCCATCAAATGGCTGTTTAGAGGCGTGAACTGGCAATAAATTCACATTTGCTACATAATGTGTGCAAAAGTACACACGAAAGATGGAAAAAACAAAAAGAAAATCTATTGAGACTAATGCCTGCACATGGGTAGTACGACCATAGCATATAATAGTCCAGGGCTCAAAATTTCCACTCGCCCCCTTGCAATTTGCGAGTGCT
>NW_017306964.1:70114-94653 GCF_000935625.1 Nanorana parkeri
GAGGTGGGGGGGGGGGGGGGGGGGGGGGGAAATCAATCGGGCAGGAGTGAAGGGAAGACAGCCGAACTGATTCTTCTCCACCTCGGCCGCTGCAGCTACAGCCGAGGAGAAGAATTAGTTTGGCTGTCTTCCCTTCACTCCGGCCACCTGCAGCTTCCTCCGCCCACCTCAGCTTTCCTAGGCTGGGAGGAAGTATGCAGCTGCTATTGGCCGGTTGGAAGTTTTTGCAGCGCGGGACCTGAAGGAAGGCTTCAGCTCTGAACATGGAGGGTACATCTCTGTACCTCCCTGGCTCCCCCCCTCCCGCTGTCAAGCTGGTCCCGGACTCTGCTGTGCCCAGTGCGAGCCCGGGACCAGCATATGGCCTCTGTCACAGGGGATCAGAGGGAGCTCAGTACACGAGCTCCCTCCGGTCCCCTCTCCGCTGTCAGAATGCGGAAGTGGTGTATATTACATCACTTCCGCATTCTTGTGTCACTCTCCAGCTTCAGATGCTGGAGAGAAGCTGATGAAGCAGATCTGTGCTTCATCAGCTTCTTCAGGGGGGTCCTAGGTGACATTAGGGGTCTTGGAGACCCCTGATGTCTCCATAAAGAGGACCTGTCACATATTTTGCTATCACATAAGGGGGTTTTCTAACCCCCCTATGTGATAGCAATAAAGTTTCCCCCCCAAAAATGTAAAGTTACAAATAAAAAAGAATTAAATTTTTTTTAAAGTCCCCCCCATACATACACGCATGCAAACAGGCGTCGGGTGCGCATACGTGTGAAAACGACGATTTCGCCCATTACGCCGCACATGTTACATATCGCCGCGAACGTCGGAATGAGAGCAATAATTGTAGGGCTATCAATCACTGATAACACTAAACTGATGAGTGGTAAAAGCTTTTAAAGCGTCACCTATGGTCAATTTTGGGCATGGTAATTTTTTGCGATTTTGCGGGTGCGCGCAATTTTAAAGCATGACATGTTTGGTGTCTATTTACCCGACGTGACCCCGCTTTTTATATTTTACCAAAAATATGGGTAATAAATGGGTGTGGTTACTGGGGGTGTGGCCACTAAAGGGTGTGGCCACTGAGGGGTGTGGTCACTGAGGGGCGCTGTAAAGCTTTCTCGCACAGGGCGCCTAAAGGCCTAAGGCCGGCCCTGGATACCCCATTAACAAACCATAAACTCATCTTCTAAACATTGGCTCACATGGTCCGGCTAGTTTGCTTTCTATTTCATAAGCTGAAGCTTAGAAAGAGGGATTACAACACAGGCTCAAGCTGGTAACCTCACGCAGTCACCTGGCACTGGGAAAACACTCAGTAGGCTTAACACAGGGAGTTATAATGCTGTCAATCAGCCTCTATGGCTGCTGTCACTGAAGGTGCTGGGGCACAGGCAGTGACTAACTGCTAACATTTTACCGTACCTGCTAAGCCAACATTTGCTGAATTTGCAATGGCAAGGGCTTCCTCTTCAGTATCGAATCTGGATGTTTGAAAAGGAAAATAAAATGAAAAGACTATAGCAACAAATACATGTATATTGTATTGGAGAGTATAGCAATTAGCATTTATTTTGTTGAGAAGACCAAAGAAAAACATTGTATACAAAAAGCAACACACCATACATGTAATTTCCTGTTTCCTTACAAAAAAAAAAAAAAGAGAGAGAGAGAGCACCAACATAGTTAGCCACTTGCTGTCCGGGGCATTTTCTTACTATTTGTGCACACATGATAAAATATAAAATTTTGGCTAGAAAACAGCTTCAGACTCACAATTATATATTTTCTGAAAGCAGAGGCTCTGTAGTATAAAAAAATGCTAGTTGCAATTTTTTATGTTGCACGGTTTTTGCACAAATGTTTATCAAACTAGTATTTTTTTAGGAAATTATAAACTAAATTAAAATTTAGTGCACAGAAACATAATATAATACCCAATTTTTTGGTAAAATATAAAAGACGGGGTCACACCGGGTAAATAGATACCAAACATGTCAAGTCTTAAAATTGCGTTCGCCCGTGAAGCCGCAAAAAAAGTAAATACCCCAAATTTCCCATAGGGAACACTTTAAATGATTTTTCAGCTCATCATTTTAGTGCTAATAGTGATTGATGGCCCTAGATTTAATGCTCTCACTCCGATGCTCATGGCGATATTATTATACAGGATTTATATAGCGCCAACAGTTTGCGCAGCGCTTTAAAATATAAGGAAGACATTACAATCACAATACAATTCAAGACAAGATGGTAAGGAGGGCCCTGCCCGTGAGGGCTTACAATCTAAATGGGAGGAGGAAGTGATACATGAGGAGGGAGCTGTGTGGGGATGAATTGTGTGAGAATGTGATGGTTAAGCGGTTAGGTTGAGATGGGATAGGCTTCCTGATGAGTCTTTAGGGAATGCCTAAAGGCAGTCAAGGTGGGCGACAGACGGACAGGTTGGGGTAAAGAATTCCAGAGGATGGGAGAGACTCTAGAGAAGTCCTAGAGGCGAGCATGGGAGGAGTTGACAAGGGAGCTGGAGAGTAGGAGGTCTTGGGATGAGCGGAGCCGACGGTTAGGGTGATACTTTGAGACGAGGTTTGAGATATAGGCGGAGGCAGAGTTGTGGATGGCTTTGTAAGTGGTTGTTAATATTTAGAATTTTATCCTTTGGGCGAGTGGAAGCCAGTGCAGGGATTGACAGAGGGGGGTTGCAGAAACTGAGCGGTTGGTCAGGTGAATGAGTCTGGCAGCTGCATTCATGATAGACTAAAGGGGGGATAGCCTGTGTAGTGTAACACATGTTACATATGTAACATGTGTAGCGCAGTTGTCGTTTTCGCAAGTAGGCACACAGACGCATGTTTGCGTGTGTAATAGCAGATAGGGTGTGATAGGTCCTCCAAAGAAGCTGAGGAAGCCGACATCTGCTTCCCCAGCTTCATCTCCTGGCTCTAAGAGCCGGAGACTTTAATAGTGACACTGGAAGTGATGTAATACACATCACTTCCGGGTCCAGTGATCGGAGAGAGTTCAGCGGCTGGAAGCCGCTGGACTCTCTCCGATCACTGCGGGGAGACCCGCCGAGCCGCTCCCGGGTGCCGCACGGGGACAGCGGTGCGCGGGGAGCCGCATGGTACAAACGACCCAGCGGCTGTACAGACGCCGGATCGCTTGTACATTAACAGCAATCGCCTGCTGTTAAAAGCAGCCGTGTTCTTGTTTTAACCACTTTAACGTTCAGCAATACGTCTATAGACGGAAGCTGTGTTCTTGTTTTGACCACTTTAACGTTCACCAATACGTCTATAGACAGAAGTGGTTAAAGCAATAAAAAGGTATAAACCTCCATAAAGAAGAAGCTTGACAAGAGGGTTTTTACATTAACAATTGGCAGACCCCTAATAAGCATCCAACTGTAATCTCCGCTTACTTAATGACAGGTGCTAGAGGTCCAAATGTTTCTTCTCTTGTGCAAATCATCTGTGGAGTAACATTGCTGATCAAAGTAGGTTCATAAAAATTCTTCCCAACACTGGATCGTTTGCCTCCCACTTCAATACAAGCACCTTGAGACACGGCATCTTTCACATGCTGATCCACCTAGGATTTTAGAAGAATGATATGAAAATAATAATCTCAGCTATAGGTCAACAGGTTAATGCTTTTCATTATTTTAAACAACAAAAATGCAATTGGTATTTCAAAACACAGTTACAAATACAGGTGATCAAAATTGATTTGCACAAGCCAGCTTCCCGGCCAATCTGCATTGAGCCAGCCAAACAGCATGGAGTCCGCTCCCTGGGCAATCGGGGCTGGGAAGGCGGCTCCATGTTCCCTCGTGGCACTGCCGGTCAGAGGAAATCTACCTCTGACTGGAAGGTCAGGTATCGGTGGTAAGTATCGGAGTATCGGCACAGATACTAGTATTGGTGTATCTCTAGTTTCAACTTATGTGTCTATTTAAAGGGCACCCATCAGTTGGAAAACAATTTGTATTAACACAACTGGGCTATAGCAGGCAACAAAACTTCCCAGTATATTTGCTTCCATTCCCAGTAATCAAAGGTTGATTTTGTTCCAAGTCAAAAGTAAGACATGGCCCCCACACATCACACAGTGCCATCGAGATGCCTTTTCTTAGGTTGGCCACATGCCCACCTTTCACTTTAGTATGTGGGGAGCTCTAACTCAGAAGAGTCAATGTCTGTACAGTAGACATTCCCCAGAATCAAGGTTTCTGGGACACAATTCAACTGACAACTTGTTTCTCCCATCATCCAGCTATGTTCGTTTTTAATTGTTAATTCTAACGTGTTCCTCTTGGCATATAAACAACTATACTACATGTAGCACATTTAAAATGCCTCAATTCCTTTATATAATTACCTTCTCTACAGCTTTTTCATTAATGAGTGGACCCTGAGTGATGCCTTCTTCAAATCCATTGCCTACATGCAGATCTTTCTTCATCAGTGCTGACAGCTTCTTTATAAAAACATCATGTATTCCTTTCTGAACCAGGAATCTGTTTGAACAGACACAAGTCTGTAGGAGACAAAATACAAGTTATGATACGTTATACTTAGACCTTGTTCACACAGGCTTCAGCTTGTTTAAGAGCAGTGTGTACAGCAAGCTTTTACAAAGCATTTGGCAAGCTTTGTGAAAGTCTTAAAAAAACTTTAAGTCCCATATGAGAATGGTAAGCATAGATGGGAGTACTGACTGTCACCTTAGACTAGGGCTGCAGCTAATGATTATTTTCATAATCGATTAGTTGCTCGATTATTTTTTCAACGAATCGATTGGTTGCAATAGAAAAACTCTCTCTTTCTCTCTCTCCCCCCCCTCTCTCTCACACAACTAATCGATAATGAGAATAGTTGCCAACTATTCTCATAAATCGATTATTATCGATTTAAATCGATTAGTTGTTGCAGCCCTACCTTAGACTAACTGAAGAAAGATTGTATAACAAGTAGTAGCACCTGCAGACATAGTACATAGTATGAAAGGAAGGAAAGACTGGAGAGAACTAAATAGTCTTGATCTAGACCAAGACCTCAAAATAGATTGAAGAATTCAAATGTATGTATAGTCAAAATGTATTTTTATAAACTTTTTAAAAAAGTAGTGAAGGCTTAGACTCCTAGGTAAGTTGACCCTATCCAATTGTGCTGGTGACCACTATCACAGACACAGAAGGTAATAGGAAATCCAAACTTTTGGAGTTGTCAACAGAAAAAGTGGTGGCGGTAAAGTTGGAGTTTACACAGTATTAGTATTAACAGGCCTCTACCATCCACCATTGCTTTGGCCTGGTGGCTGGCAACTTAAGCCCTACCAATGCATTCTAAGAGAAGAAAATCACATGCTCCCTGGTATTTCCAAGGGATTTGAGCAGCGGGAGAGCATGGGAAACGTGAGAATCATGGGTTCAGGGGCTCTCAAAAGAACCTGCATTTCTGGAAGAGCCATGTACAAAAGCACCACCCCTATCCTCCCCCTTTGCAATGCAGGCTTCCTTTGACATGAGCAATGTCTCACACCTGTCCAGAATTTCGAAATTTGGAAGCAAGAGCACCAGCTACTGCTTTGTCAACATCTGCACTATCAAAGACAATGAATGGAGCATGTCCTCCAAGTTCCATAGACACCCGCTTTATGGAATCTGCTGCATAGCGAAGCAGAATCTGTACATGGAAAAACAGAAAACATGGTCAGTCACATAATGCTTCCCACATCTAAAATCAGAAAATATCTATCCACAATGTCCACCTTTAAACAGACAAGTATTAAATAATATAACACCTGTACCTCAAGAGGTATGCAGGGTGCCATTGGTCACCTCTCCTTTAAAAACATGTTTGTTCCCTTGCTGTCATGCTAAACCAGTAGCTTTAATATTTTCTAAGTCTGTGAACTCAAGCAAGCAGATCAGAAGTTCTGACTGAACTCTTGTTCCAGGTCAGTGATTCAAAGTACTGAAGCCAGAGACAGACACATAAACATTTCTAGAAGGTAGTTAGCAGAAGCTCTCTCTATATTTCTCTTCTTACAGATATTCTCTAAAAACAGCTTGAACTTATAAATACGTTCAGAAGAAATTGCATGTTCATGTAACAGAAAATGAAATAAAGACTACCTATGCAAGGCCTTAAATATAACCTTTGGTTCTATCACTATGCCCCCCATTAGCTTGTTAAAGATACTCTGCATTCTAACACATATTAATATACATAACCCATCTGTCTTTATCAATGGAAGGTAATAGAAGGTATATTACCTTTCCTGTAGCAGTGGACCCAGTAAAAGAAATTTTGCCAACTGAAGGATCTGTGCAGAGAATTTCTCCAACTTTTGGGGCCTTCTGCCGGGAACATGGTACGACATTGTACACTCCACCTGGAATGCCAGCCTGGTGAGCAAGCTGCAATTTATACAAAGCAGATAAGTAAGCAAGCTGTGCCACGAAACACGGCAAGACATCTAACGACCTCACATAAACTATACCTCTGCAAGTGCTAATGCAGATAGTGGGGTGTCTTCTGCAGGCTTCACTATAACTGTACACCCAGCGGCCAGAGCAGCCCCAACCTTTCTTGTGATCATTGCACTGGGGAAATTCCACTGATTGCAGAGAAAAAGAAGGATTCATTACACAAACATCAAAATGGTTCCTATAAAGCAAGTAATATTTGTACTGCCATAAATAAGTAGTAGTATTTTTGCTCTATTCCTCTAGATCCATAGTAACCACGGCTTGCTGGCATAACATCACAACAGTGCATATGCCAAGACTGCCATCACTTTTTTAAAATAAATTCTTTATTTTAGTTTTCAGAAAATATTACAATATACATCAACAGAAAATATATACATGGTATGTAACAGTACACCACAAGAGAGTAATACCAATCAAGAAACATGCCGAATTCTAGTGGAGGTGAAGTGGGCGCGCAAAGCCCCTTCTCACATGTCTAGAATAGCCACGCTAAAGTATATAAGGAGAAAATGGGAGCAAGTGGTGGGCACTGCAGTCATATCAATGCAGCACTTTGCATGTTAGGTAGATAATAATACTGCACCCTATGCCCACCCTTCCCGAACAGCCAAGGGATGGAAATTGACAAAACAGATATATTTATGCACAGATAAGAGCAGAGTGGAGTTTTGATACATCTTGAGGAGGGATTTCAAAATGAAACATTAATAATGTAAAATGTTGGTAATGACAGCGTGTTACAAATAATATTAATTGAAAAGTTATACTTTTTTTATACTCTAGACAGCTTAAAACCTACTGGGGTAATGATGGTTGCAACTCCAATAGGCTGTTTAAGGGCCAAAGCTCTTCGATCTTTCAGCTGCATGGGGATTACATCTCCATATATGCGTCGAGCCTCTTCAGAGAACCACTCTAGAAAGCCTGCAGCATATACAATTTCACCAAGTGCTTCCTTTATAGGTTTGCCCTAAAAAAACAAAAAAAAACGGATTTTACAGGCCACATGCGGCAAGTGATGCGAGTGTAACAAACTATGTTACTGTGTGAACATACATTCTGATTATACATTTTTGCCTTGTAACAATACAGGTATAAATATTTATATATACTTATAGACTTACATAGGTCCAGCTTGGTCCAATGCAAGTATACATGTTTTATACCTGGTCGGCCCACGGGGATCCTGCAAAAACAATGTAGTAAATGCAGCTACAACAGTGCTTTATAACGATCTTCTGGGTACTGTATGCCACTGGACTAAGCAGCATACCCTCCACTGTGAAAACAGAGGGGCACTCGCCTGGCACAGTGGCCACTCAAGGAGTAATTTTATCAATGAATAATAGGTGTTTTCTAATTGGACGAGGGACACATTGTGATATCACTGTCCCTTGCCCAATCAAATAACTCTTAATATTTACTGACTAGGTGTTCTCTGAATGGCTATCGTGCTGAGTAAGTGACCCCCTTGTGAGAAGTTGCTCATCACGGCGAATTCTTACAATGGGCCACAGTATACATATACCCGGAGTTCAGCTTTAATGATACGGTCAAGAAGTGAAAATGTGAGTCAGATTAAATAATTACTTTCAAGTAAATGTAACAATAAGGAATTAAATAGTTGAACTCACTGATAACAGGTTATAGTTTCCCTTTAATACCTGCACTGAAGAAAACAGGAGTGTTGCCATTGCTAATCTCACCCCCTAAAATGCCAGTTGCCTTTTCGTTATGTTGAAACAGCTCGAGCAAGATCTAAATTCATTGACCTTAAACAAGCAAGACGATCAGGTGTTGCCTTCACTTGCAGCACAGTTTCTCAGTCTCAGACTTAGGAAGAATTAAAACCAGACTGCCAGACAGCTAGCATTTTCACAAGGAGGTCAGCAATTGCTGTCCACATATTTTCATCAGTAGAGCTGTTAGTACTGGAAAGGATCAACTGGCAGAAGGTCCAGTGGGTTGTCCAAAGTTAATCAAGGCTCTTACGTTTTCTGCTGTGATAATCTTGGCAAGATCTTCTTTGTTCTGGATCATCAGGTCATACCATTTGCGCAACAAGTTGCTTCGTTCCTAAGGGAAATTAAACAACAGATTTTTAGATTTATGAAGTCCATTTAAAGTATGCAGACATGTGTACACAAAGATGTGAACATGTTCTACACATAGCCATTGCAAAGACTTTTTCCCTGTAACTATTCTGCTAGGGCTGAAAGTTTTTGAGCCTTGACTGACGGATCATGTGATTGGGCACTCCTGTCAGGGGACTAACACCAGAGGCCAGTGGGGTTGGTTGTGCTGCAGAAGCCATTAAACTTGTTTTAAGAAATGCTCTCCATACACTAGAATCCCTGCATCTGTCTACATGAATCTCCTATACTATGCCAACATTAGTTGAAAGCATTTAGTAGTCACACACTGAATACATTTTCAGTCATGTGCACATCAAACATTACATATCCTCTTTAGTTTGACAAACCAATACTCCAAAATGGCTTACCTTGTTTGAGCATACCTGTTCTAATAATCCCTATGTTCTGGGTATCATCTCTACCACAAATACTTGACTTCCGTTTCAGCACCTAACTACACCACTACATGGGTACAGGACTTAGGAACTGCTATCTCTCACAAAGAATGGTGGAGTATCTGGCTTAATAGTGCAAAAAGTTTGATCAATGTTTTAGCCGTGGAAACCAATAGGTTTCTCATGCGATGATACCTCCTTCCTTCCCAGCTTTTAGGAGCTATCCCAGGTTACCTCTCCTGGTTTTTTGAGGTTTGCATTGCTGAGTACACATTCAGATACAACTGGTTGGATTGCCTTAAAAGCAAATGTTTCTGGTCACATACCTACCAATGAATCCACACCTTATTAAACAAACAGATATATCTGAAAAACTCCAGTGGAAGCCCTTTTAAATAAACATTAGTGGCAATTTACCTTTTTAAATTGGAATTCCATCTACTTAACCATGACTTAACCACTGTGAAGCAGACGATCACCAGGTCCTGGAAAAAGCAAACTATTCCCTTCGAGGAACCTAAATCCTGTGTCAATATCTGCATGACCTATGAGAAAATGGCCTCTACCTGTAATGACAGGTTGCCTATATTCCAAAAAAATCTAAGAGCCCTAGATGACACACTATTGGATGATTTTGACCGCTCTCTATTCACAATTTAAAGTAGAACTGAAGCCAAAACTTTTTTTGATACAGTAAGGGAGGGTTATAGGGGTAAGGGTCAACTTTTTTTTTACACCATCTGTATCCCATTGGGGAGACTTCCCTTTACTTCCTGTCCAAAAGCCACAACAAAAGATAATGGGAAACTCCTAGTGGTCAGCAGGATCATTACAGCTAGTTTCTCATTTATTCCTGTTCTGATGACAACCCAAAATTTGGGATTTTTTTTTTCATTTATAACAGTCATCAGGACATACAGAGGGGGCGAGTCTCCTTAATGGGGACACAGACAGCAATAAAAACCTGAAAGGTGTTCTGATCCCTCTCCATTCTATCCAAAACAAAAAAAAGGTTTTGGTTTCAGTTACACTTTTTTTCCATTTTAGACCTAAAAAGTCAGAGCCCAACCACAATGAGCTTGCCTTCCTTCTTCTTACCCATCCATTCCACCAGACCACCTCTCCCCCTTGCCCACTCTCCCCAACTGTATTTCTTACTTATCTGGTATGTTTGCTGTATAGTTTCTTCAGCTCTTCTATTCCTTGTCCCCACTGCTTTTACTGGATGGTAGCTAATATTGCGACTGGCAAAGCAGGAAATCATTTTGTATTCCCACGCTGGCTATAAGCATTGTTAGGCTGGTTCCATGCATGGTCGACTTGGTTATGCTATGTAACATCTATGCAATGCCTTTTCAATAATTATTGAAAAGAAAGTATTTACTAAACAATAGTGAATAAAAGCTGCTCCCGTACAATGGCCTCTTCATTTACTGATGAATGACTAGTAGTTAACCAAGTCCGCCCAAGCCCGTGCAAAATTGTGTCCCCCCCACCCCCTACCAGCCAAATCAGTTGCCTGGGCATCTTGCAGCTCCACATAATAAAGGGGCGAAGAATGCCCCGGCTGCATCAGGAGGTGGGTGTCACTTTTGCACGGGCTTGGGCGAATTTAGGTTGCACCATGTCCACAAACATCTCTAATGACTAGCCTGACTATTATACAGCTTCAAAGAATAAATGTGAAACCATAACTATATCAAAGACAACCAATTCAAGTTCATTAGCTCAATACAGGATTTGGAACTAAGGTCTTTTTAGTGGAAGACACAATACTGGCTATGTGCTCACCTTGCTGGGCACCTCTTTCCAGGTCTGGAATGCCCCTGAAGCAGCTTTTATTGCCTCCCTGCATTCTGCAGGCCCGCAGTCAGTAACCTGAACCAGTTCTGTGCCAGTGGCAGGATCCAGCACTGGGAAAGTAGCAGAATCAGAGGAACTAATCCAAGAGCCTCCAATATAGGCTGTAGAGCGCAACAAGGAGGTGGGCAACACACTGGCACAAGAGGAGGACATCCTGTATAATACTCTTAGGATGTTGGGAGAGGGTACATGTGAAAACATCACCCGAGATACTGAAAAGGAAAGGCCAGCAAAGGAAATGGAATATACAAGGTGCACAATAACAGGTGACTACATGCAGTAAAAATCAGTAATCATTAAATGTAATGCACTCTTCAGATGAAAAGCCAGCTTAATGATTACTGAAGGTTATCAGGACACTGCTCAGAGATCAGGTCCAGGGGAGTAGAATGCTGCCCAGTAGCCCTGCACAAAGGACACAAAATGCACTTACAATGGCCAATCACTGTACAAAGACAAAACAATGTACAGGATAGATGTATAGGAGTACAATGCAGGGAGCTGGCGAGCTAAAGGGTAAATACAAATGACAGCACAAACCCGTTGTCCCTTCACTGCACTGACAACTAAGAGCCGTGACACCGAGCGTGCGTAGGGGGTGTGTCATCGGTTTCCACCAATCACCACCCCATGGGTCTGCACGCTTCCAATCATCACGCTCCAGCCTCCGTTCTCGTCCAATCATCGTCCTAGAGTCACCTCTTCCCTCCAATCACGTCTCTCGTCTACGAGTACTGTGCAATGAATGAGCTAATAAATTAGCAAAGCGATGACAGCGCCACCTGGTGGTGGGTGGTTAACAACTGCATATCATTCTCACCATTCCAGTGCATACAATGCTTTCTCAATCTAGTACTAGTACTTAGTACTAGAATAATTTTGTCATTTTTACATGTTAAAATCTGAACCACCAAACAATGAAATAAATTTTAGTGCACACAGACACAATATAATACCCACATTTTTGGTAAAAAAATAAAAGATGGGGTCACATTGAGCAGATACAAAACAGGTCACAGGTGAAAATTGTGTGCGCCTGTGCAATGGAGAAAAACTATGGTACTCAAAACACTTTAAAAGCCTTTACTGCTCATTAGTTTAGAGTTAACAGCAAATTATAGCCCTAGAATTATTGCTTTCACTTGGGCGTTAGCAGGGACACCCAACCGGTGTGACAAAATTGTTGTTTACATGCACGTCCTACGCACACATTTTTATTCGCATGCAGATGGCAGGAGCGGAGGGGTTGGTTTGAATTTTTTAAAATGTATTAATGTAATTTTTTTTTACTTTAACACTTTAAAACATTTTTCACTTTAACTTTATTGCTCTCACAAAGGGCCTAACAAGCCCCTGTGCCATAGCAAATTAAGGTGACAGTTTCTCTTTATGGAGACCTCTGGGGTCTATTACACCCCGAGACCTCAGCGAATCTGCCGCTCCAGGCAAACGCCTTGTTTGCCTCGCAGCAGATACGCCGCTGATTATACCCCAGATGTCTCTCCTGCCTTCCAATACAGACAATCAAGCGCAGCAATGTGCTTGATCGCCTGTGTAACCCGCACTTCAGCTGGCTTGACAGCTCTCCCTGCCTCATCACAGAGCAGATCAGGGAACAGACGTTCCTCGGTCTGCTTCCATTCTCCATCCTGACACCGTCAGCAATGGTACCAGGCACCCCAAAGGAGTGTACAGCCACCCAGATCACTTGTAATTAACAAGCATCACCTGATGAAAAAAAGATGCATCAGCAGCCATGATCTTGGTACAAACCACTGCAGGATGAGGACATATATGTATGTGTGGTGGTCTTAAAGTGGTTAGAGAAGAACTTTGGGCATGTAGAAAATTAACCCTTGCAGTGGAGCTACCCCACACTACAAGGGTTAAGTATTCGTTTTGGTCTAGGATGTAAAATCCCGCGACAATCATCGCTCACCTGTCTTCTCCCCCTCTCCAGATGTGCAATGTCCTTTGGTGTCCTCACGTCCAATGCAAGAGGATATCACAGCGAACAGTTAGTTGTGGATGTAAATATAGGAATGGCATACTAGTCATATTTGGCTGGTCTATATGACAAAATTATTTCCAGCAATGATAATAAAAAGAAACAAATATTAATAATGGCCAGAAAAGTAGTTCAGACTTTGAACATTGAAGTTTTCCTCATATCAGTGGTCAGTGGAAAAGTACTTAGTTACATTGATGATCAATGGAGAAGTGGCCCTTTCATTGGTGGGCAGTTTAGGGCCCCCTTACATTGGTGGACAGTGGGAAGAATGCTGTTAATAGTAATCAGAAATGGCAGATTACTTATGAAACCCCTGGCAACTGCCGAAGGAACCCTAGGGTTCCATGTAACTCTGGTTGAGAAAGGCTGAGTTAGTATGTTTTCATTGCTTCTAAGTGGTCCTCTTGTGCTACCTATTATCAATCCTTGTTTTCTCCTCATCTTCCTTTATTTGCCCTAATGTACAGACCATTATAAACATGCACTATTTATTTAACTATATAAAATGTTAGGACCTCTGTCAATGGGTTTCATCAAAACTGCATCTCTACCCATAGAGGCTAATGGAATGCAAAAAAAGTTTAATGCAGTTTAGAAGGAGATGGAATACAGGTCAGAAGGAGGCAACTGGAGGTTAAATGCATTGTCAATGAACTTCTCAAACTGATCTCAAATGAAAGAAGAATGCATCTAAAAGCAAGCTGCATTTGTCCATCAACACAAGCCCAAAGCCCATTAACACAGACCTCTTTACTAGACTAACTCTATCATCCAACCACTTTAGATCATTACCTTAGTACAAACAGAATGCAGGGGTTTTTTTTAGTTGCATACATTTGCAAAAATATGAGGAAGCTACATTGCCATGTCACATCTGATGAGTGTGGTCCCGAACTCTACACTTATTTTCCCAATTATGGAAACATATATAGCAATGCAAAACAGAGAGCAGGCTCACCTGGGGAAATCCCTATCCTCTTTAAAGGCATGGACACACACCAGAAGCCCAGTCATTAACTTTAAAAGGCAGCTGAAGACTTCCAGTGTGTGTCTGCGCCAAATCCCAAAAAGTAAATATGGCAGCCTCTCAGATCTGTTTAACAATAGCAAACAGGGAAAGATGGGCAGGGCAATATACAAAACAGAGGAGGTCTCCAGCACACTTTTATGCTAGCCTACAAAAAACCTTACTAATCTACTTTAACTACTTAAGTTACGACCAGAGGTTTTAGTGGCACACATGTGCAAATATATGGGGAAGCCACACTGCTGCTTCAAGGCACCTCTGATTTTTTTTTTTTTAGATCATCACCTGTCCCAGAAAGACAAATACAACCGTAGAAGACTGTCTTCCAGTATCTATGGGTACCTTAATGTAAACCTGTCACAATGTAAAAGTAGCTATACTGGCTTCAAAAAAGGAAAGCAAGTACTTACATGTACCTTTGAAGAGTTAAAGATGCTGTTAGGAAATGCTAAAATATGTCTATGATTTTTTACCTTACTAAAGGTTGGCCAGCACACTGTTAATACACTGCTTGTACTCCCTGGGAGACCCCAGCTAGCTCAGTAACCATTTTGTTGTATCAAAAGAAACAAAATAATGCAGGGTTTTTTTTGGTAATACTAAAAAACTTTTCTGTCAATATTGCTGTAACCACACAAAATTCCAAAGGTTGTTCGGCTAACTGTGTACAGCTCTTTCACCCGTCATGACACATGGCATGACAGTTTAAAAAGGATGGCTGTATACATTGCATTCTTGGCAGTTTATTTTTTTATGCTACAACAAAGTGAGCCGTGTGGTCTTTCAACACACATAGAGATAGGTAAGTGAAATGACTACTCTGTCTGTCTAATATCTGACAATTAAACTGGCACCATCTAGGAAACAGTGATGTACCAGGGAAACAGAACTTACATAAACTTCTATATTATTATTATTACACAGGATTTATTTAGTGCCAGCAGTTTGCGCAGCGCTTTATAATATAAGGAAGATGTTACAATTACAATACAATTAAAGACAAGATGATAAAGAGGGCCCTGGCCATGAGGGCTTACAATTTAAAAACATATTACTTCCCTATAAATAGATTGTGTTGTTGTTGTTTAGTAAGCATCAGTCCACTTGATAAGGATATTAAAGTCTAAAGGTTTTAAAAGGGTATCTAAATCCAAAAGCAAAAATGTAATATAATACCCTAAATGTGGTTGCTGCATTCGTTTTCTTTTTTTCCTTTATTTTCACCTTTTGAGCCAGCCAGTAAGTCTTATTTTTCTGCTTCCTTTAACAGATCAAGATGTCCACCAATAGTGGCAGATAGAGGGTTGAGACCACTGGCAGGGGTGCTTACAATGTTCATCTTTTATTTATGTAAAATATTTATCCCAAAAGGAAAATAAAACTGTAACTGCTTAAAAAGTGTTATCTGGAGTTCGCCTTTAATTTGTTAGTAAAGTCCATGCTGCTGTCCAAGGGTGACTACATTGCTCCTCCATAGAGTGGAGACACCCTAAGAGAGGAAGTGTGTTACTGGCCGGATCACCAGGTGAAAATAAAAGGAAAAAAGCCTTAAAAATAAAAGTAATGCAGTCATCACATCCAAGGATTGGTTAGCTGCACTATGTTACAATATTGTTTTGGGGTTTAGATGTGCTTTAAGCTATTTCAAAGGCTGATAAAGTCACATACAATGGCTGCTACTCCTTGATGTTTAAAAATATTAGTTTCCTGCAGAGTCAGATGATCCCCTGAGCACTGGCTCTGATGTCCAGTTTTTGGATGTCTCCTTTCCCCTGCAGGGTCCTATGAAGCCACCTCTGCGTGTACTTGTAAGTTCTGTGTCGTCACAAACACAAAGGCACAGCAGGGCAAGCTGCTTCCCAGCTTCCCCCAACTCCCTCCTTCACCTAGTAGATGGATGGCTGCTGGAGACTGCTCTGTCTCTTGTGATTTTGTACTGGGCAGGAAGTTCAGGGAAGCCGCGAGAGTTGGAAAAATTATGACTGTAAATGCTTAAGTAAAAATGTGAATAAATTGTTTTAGGCCTGCGGAAATTAACGATTAATCCCTCGATTAAACGTTAATTTTTTTGATCGATCAAAATTATTTTGATCAGTACTCACCTCTCCGCCGGCACGGGAGTTCCGTCGGAGATCCGGTGACCTCACAGACATCGACGTCACCGGACTCCTCCCCCCTTCCCCAAGTGGCTCTGTTGGCTAACAAAGGGAAGGGGGGAGGAGTCTGGGGACGTCGATGTCCGTGATGGCTAACAAAGGGGAGGCGGGAGGAGTCCGGCGACGGCGATGTCCGTGACGTCATCTGACTCCTCCCCCTTCCCTTCGTTTGCCGACGGAGCCACTTGGGCCGGTGATCTGTCGACACTTAACGAGTTCTGCAACCGCCTGACTTCCGGTTTCGTTACAACTAAGAGGTTTGCCCAAGAAACTTGTTCTGCACAAGCGCCAGCCAAGGCATTGGCCTATACACATACAGCACAGCAATGAAGTAATAAAATGAACTAGGATCACACTAATCCAGCACGTTGTTATTCTGAGTTGCCCCACTCAAGTGGCGGCCATATTGAGTGGGGCATGTGAGATTAATATCGTGCTGGGTTAGTGTGATCCCAGTTCATTTTATTACTTCATTGCTGTGCTGTATGTGTATAGGCCAATGTAGTTGGATCTGTATGTGCATTATAATTAATCGAAATTAATCGATTAAAAGAAATTCGATTAATCGAACACAAAAATTTTAATCAGTACCAGCCCTAATATATTTATATTGTTTGATCTGGATTCATTTTTGAAAAAAAGGTTTGAGAGTTTAATACTACTTAGAATTGGATCTAAAGCCTGTAAAAAAAATCATTGATGGCAGGTAGACTTTTGATTATTAAATCTGCGTTATTAAATCTTTTTTCTGGTGCGCCCATTGAAGTCTATTCATGCCAAGACACTTGAACCTGGCCTCAAAAGAAGCTCATGTATGTTTTTGAGCTACAGACGTTTTGCTATAAGAGACAAAATGCTCAGGTGTGAACAGAGGCCAGTGAAAACATTGGGTTTCTTCCTGTTGAGTTTTGTGGCGCCTTGAAGGCACTCGAGCTTCAAAATGCTCAGGCAGGAATGGGGCCTAAATGAGATTTGTGAAAATGTTATCTTCTTTGATTTTTTTTTAGCACACAGAGCTCTGGAGTATTTCAGTCAGAATGAGAGAAAAGTTAACTACAGAGAGGTACATTTATCCTATTTATTTATTGAGCTACTGTACTAGAGGTACCCATATACCAGCAGATTCATCAGCTGGTTTTTATCATCAGGAGACAGAAACACGGCTCTACAGTAGAACTCCAGCCAATTTTTAAAATTTTGTATAGAATAAGACAGGCTAATAACCCCAGTCCGTTTTTATTGCCATCTATCTCCCGTTGGTGAGATTTCTATTCACTTCCTGTCCAACAGCCACAACAGGAAGTGAGAGGAAATGCCTCTAAAGAGAGGGAAATCCCTGGTGGTCAGCAGGATCACCAGAACTAGAGTCCACATTGGAAGATTTCCCATCTATTCCTGTTCTGATAGCAACCCAAGATTTGGCATTTTCCTTCACTTTCAGTGATAAAGGTCACCAGGACAAATAGAGAGGGTGAATCATTCTAACAGGAACATAGACCACAATAAAAACCTGACAGGTGTTGTTATCACTCTCCACTCTATCCAAAACTAAAAAAAGTTTGGTTTCAGTTGCAGTTTAATATATCTGAATATTCAGTGTAAGTGGTCTTATAATGATCATATATGAAGGGGCATTTTCATGAGGCTGTGCAAAATCTGACTGTTGCCAATTTAATATGGACTGGCACAGGACATCATTTTCTCCCCATTAACATAACAGTTCTAAAATGTCTGAATTTGGCATCATAGTTTTCCTATATGGCGTTATGTGCATTTTTACAGGGTTATTCAGAAAAGGGTGAAGGGTTTGGAGAAGGCAGGAGAAGTGAACAATCTAGGACAAAATAGCTGATTTTGAAAAATTCTCCAATTCAGCTTATTTTCCAGTTCAGCTATGTTGTCCTAGATTGTTCACTTCTCCTGCCTTCTCCAAACTCTTCACCATTTTGTGAATAGCCCTGATAGTTTTTAGGTAAGGGTCATTTAACTTTTTTAATTTACGTTTAAACGTTTCTGTCAATCAGAGAACAGAACATTTGTTATCATACTACTAGGGAAAGTAGAGCCATAGACCTTGTTACACCCTCCAAGGCAGCACGTGCATTGCGTTAAGTGAGCACTAACACGTTAAAAGTGTGTGTGTGTGTTTTAAAGTGCTTTGCATTATACATTTCTCTTTTTCTCACAGCAGGAGCCAAAGTACTTTTTTTTTGCGTTTGCAGTGTTTTGGGATGTGCTGTAACACTCTGCGCTGCATTTCAATGCAGCACGTCCTATTCTCACCCAGCACACACCAACACAGCATTGGAACAGTGGAACCAATGTATCTTTTACTGTGATTATAGTGTGCCAGCCCAGCGCACATGATGTAAATGAGCCCTTACACACATCCAATTGCTCTCTCCACATATCATTTAAACAAAACTGCAGAAGAGAATGCAGATTAAATTGTAAATGGTTCTGCAGGGGCAGGACCTGACAGCTTTGTACAAGTGGATATGGGAAGGAATAGGGGGCTATAGCTGGCTCTGAAGAGAGATTTGGAGAGACCTAAACATTGTTGCTAGCTGCAAATGATTGCCATAAGTGATAGAGAGTAATGTGGCGAGCTGTGATTGGTTGTCGGGAGTGATACAGGGTACTGTGGTAAGATGTGGTTGGTTGTCGTAAGTGATAGAGGGTACTGTGGCTAGCTGTGGTTGGTTGTTGTAAGTAGTAGAGGGTACTGTGGCAAGATGTGGTTGGTTGTCGACAGTGATAGAGAGTACCGTGGCTAGCTGTGGTTGGTTGGCGTAATTGATAGAGGGTACTGTAACTAGCTGTGGTTGGTTGTCATAAGTGATAGTGGGTAGTGTGGCTAGCTGTGGTTGGTTGTCATAAGTGATAGAGGGTAGTGTGGCTAGCTGTGGTTGGTTGTCATAAGTGATAGAGGGTAGTGTGGATAGCTGTGGTTGGTTGTCGTAAGAGATAGTGGGTACTGTGAATAAGCTGTGGTTGGTTGGCATAAGTTTATAGCGTGTACTGTAGCTAGCTGTGGTTGGTTGTCATAAGTGATAGAGAGTACTGTGGCAAGATGTGGTTTGTCGTCGTAAGTGATGATAAATGGCACTGTGGCTAGCTGTGATTAGTTGTTTTAAGTGATAGAGGGTACTGTCGCCAGCTGTGGTTTGGTAGTCATAAGTGATAGAGGGCACTGTGGCTAGCTGTAGTTGGTTGTCTTAAGTGATAGATGATTCTGTGACTAGCTGTGGTTAGTTGTTGTATATGGTAGAGGGCACTGTGGCTAGCCGTGGTTAGTTAGCTGTATGTGTATAGGCCAATGTAGTTGGATCTGTATGTGCATTATAATTAATCGAAATTAATCGATTAAAAGAAATTCGATTAATCGAACACAAAAATTTTAATCAGTACCAGCCCTAATATATTTATATTGTTTGATCTGGATTCATTTTTGAAAAAAAGGTTTGAGAGTTTAATACTACTTAGAATTGGATCTAAAGCCTGTAAAAAAAATCATTGATGGCAGGTAGACTTTTGATTATTAAATCTGCGTTATTAAATCTTTTTTCTGGTGCGCCCATTGAAGTCTATTCATGCCAAGACACTTGAACCTGGCCTCAAAAGAAGCTCATGTATGTTTTTGAGCTACAGACGTTTTGCTATAAGAGACAAAATGCTCAGGTGTGAACAGAGGCCAGTGAAAACATTGGGTTTCTTCCTGTTGAGTTTTGTGGCGCCTTGAAGGCACTCGAGCTTCAAAATGCTCAGGCAGGAATGGGGCCTAAATGAGATTTGTGAAAATGTTATCTTCTTTGATTTTTTTTTAGCACACAGAGCTCTGGAGTATTTCAGTCAGAATGAGAGAAAAGTTAACTACAGAGAGGTACATTTATCCTATTTATTTATTGAGCTACTGTACTAGAGGTACCCATATACCAGCAGATTCATCAGCTGGTTTTTATCATCAGGAGACAGAAACACGGCTCTACAGTAGAACTCCAGCCAATTTTTAAAATTTTGTATAGAATAAGACAGGCTAATAACCCCAGTCCGTTTTTATTGCCATCTATCTCCCGTTGGTGAGATTTCTATTCACTTCCTGTCCAACAGCCACAACAGGAAGTGAGAGGAAATGCCTCTAAAGAGAGGGAAATCCCTGGTGGTCAGCAGGATCACCAGAACTAGAGTCCACATTGGAAGATTTCCCATCTATTCCTGTTCTGATAGCAACCCAAGATTTGGCATTTTCCTTCACTTTCAGTGATAAAGGTCACCAGGACAAATAGAGAGGGTGAATCATTCTAACAGGAACATAGACCACAATAAAAACCTGACAGGTGTTGTTATCACTCTCCACTCTATCCAAAACTAAAAAAAGTTTGGTTTCAGTTGCAGTTTAATATATCTGAATATTCAGTGTAAGTGGTCTTATAATGATCATATATGAAGGGGCATTTTCATGAGGCTGTGCAAAATCTGACTGTTGCCAATTTAATATGGACTGGCACAGGACATCATTTTCTCCCCATTAACATAACAGTTCTAAAATGTCTGAATTTGGCATCATAGTTTTCCTATATGGCGTTATGTGCATTTTTACAGGGTTATTCAGAAAAGGGTGAAGGGTTTGGAGAAGGCAGGAGAAGTGAACAATCTAGGACAAAATAGCTGATTTTGAAAAATTCTCCAATTCAGCTTATTTTCCAGTTCAGCTATGTTGTCCTAGATTGTTCACTTCTCCTGCCTTCTCCAAACTCTTCACCATTTTGTGAATAGCCCTGATAGTTTTTAGGTAAGGGTCATTTAACTTTTTTAATTTACGTTTAAACGTTTCTGTCAATCAGAGAACAGAACATTTGTTATCATACTACTAGGGAAAGTAGAGCCATAGACCTTGTTACACCCTCCAAGGCAGCACGTGCATTGCGTTAAGTGAGCACTAACACGTTAAAAGTGTGTGTGTGTGTTTTAAAGTGCTTTGCATTATACATTTCTCTTTTTCTCACAGCAGGAGCCAAAGTACTTTTTTTTTGCGTTTGCAGTGTTTTGGGATGTGCTGTAACACTCTGCGCTGCATTTCAATGCAGCACGTCCTATTCTCACCCAGCACACACCAACACAGCATTGGAACAGTGGAACCAATGTATCTTTTACTGTGATTATAGTGTGCCAGCCCAGCGCACATGATGTAAATGAGCCCTTACACACATCCAATTGCTCTCTCCACATATCATTTAAACAAAACTGCAGAAGAGAATGCAGATTAAATTGTAAATGGTTCTGCAGGGGCAGGACCTGACAGCTTTGTACAAGTGGATATGGGAAGGAATAGGGGGCTATAGCTGGCTCTGAAGAGAGATTTGGAGAGACCTAAACATTGTTGCTAGCTGCAAATGATTGCCATAAGTGATAGAGAGTAATGTGGCGAGCTGTGATTGGTTGTCGGGAGTGATACAGGGTACTGTGGTAAGATGTGGTTGGTTGTCGTAAGTGATAGAGGGTACTGTGGCTAGCTGTGGTTGGTTGTTGTAAGTAGTAGAGGGTACTGTGGCAAGATGTGGTTGGTTGTCGACAGTGATAGAGAGTACCGTGGCTAGCTGTGGTTGGTTGGCGTAATTGATAGAGGGTACTGTAACTAGCTGTGGTTGGTTGTCATAAGTGATAGTGGGTAGTGTGGCTAGCTGTGGTTGGTTGTCATAAGTGATAGAGGGTAGTGTGGCTAGCTGTGGTTGGTTGTCATAAGTGATAGAGGGTAGTGTGGATAGCTGTGGTTGGTTGTCGTAAGAGATAGTGGGTACTGTGAATAAGCTGTGGTTGGTTGGCATAAGTTTATAGCGTGTACTGTAGCTAGCTGTGGTTGGTTGTCATAAGTGATAGAGAGTACTGTGGCAAGATGTGGTTTGTCGTCGTAAGTGATGATAAATGGCACTGTGGCTAGCTGTGATTAGTTGTTTTAAGTGATAGAGGGTACTGTCGCCAGCTGTGGTTTGGTAGTCATAAGTGATAGAGGGCACTGTGGCTAGCTGTAGTTGGTTGTCTTAAGTGATAGATGATTCTGTGACTAGCTGTGGTTAGTTGTTGTATATGGTAGAGGGCACTGTGGCTAGCCGTGGTTAGTTGTTGTAAGTGATAGAGTGTTCTGTAGCTAGCTGTGGCTAGTTGTCATAAGTGATAGAGGGCAATGTGACTAGCTGTGGTTGGTTGCCGTAAGTGATAGATGGTACTATGGCTAGCTGTAGTTGGTCATCGTTAGTGATAGAGGGCACTGTGGCTATCTGTGGTTGGTTGTCATAAGTGATAGAGGATAGTGTGACTAGCTGTGGATGGGTTCTGAATTAACCTGAGACATTGTGACCATACTGGATAAAAACCAGTAGGAAAAACAGAAGCATGTTTAGGAGTCTAACAAAGTGCATTGCCCCTTTTAGAAAGGCTTTATATGACTTAATGCAAAGAATTACTATTATGTATAATTCTCTATGTCTGTTTCATATTACCAGCTGCTCCAGAAGCATCCTGATGCATATCAGGCTGGCAGTGTATACCCTGACGCCTTTTATCAGGGCCTCTGTATGCAAGGTAAGTGGAGCAAGCCTAAAGGCTAACACTAACCAAAATGTGCAATACATTCTAAAGTTGAACTCTGAGATAAGCAAATATTGTCTAAATACAAGTTATGTTTATTCTTACTTGAATCTGGGTGTGCTTTGTGTATTTCTTCCAGATCTGTGCAGTATGAAACTTTATCTTAGTGCAGGAGCTTATTTTAATACTGACCAGTCACTACTGCTCCCTTTCCTTGTGCAGGGTGACTGGTCTTTCGATTCGGAACGAAACGAATCGCACATGTCTACCCAGCCCTGACCTATGAGCTTATCTGCCCACAGCCCCCAGGGACCTACCTGCCAGTCACATGTTGTTTGTGGCCCTAGCTACTTTTTTTTTTTTGTTTTAACTTGGGGGAGGGTCCCTCCTAACATTCCTACCAGACATAAAGGGTCTGGTATGAATTGGGGGGGAACCTCACGCTTTTTTTTTTTTTCATCTTCTGCAGACTGTTAAAAAAAAAAAACATTTTTTTTTCTAATGTCACTTTGCTGCTAATGAAATTTCGTCCAATAAACGACATTTCGACCGGACTACCGCTAACGAATTTCATCCAAATCCGAATCCCGCAACAAATTCAATCCGGAAAACAAAATAACGCAAAATCCGAATCAAAACGAAACGAAACTAAACACATTTTTTGCTGGTGCACATGTCTAGGGCTGGGCATTATGCATCTGTCTCTGGGAGTCATGCCTGTGGCTGTGAGAATCTTGCAGTGCCTCATGGGATATGTAGTTCCACAACAGCTGGAGGGCTGGAGTTTGCCCAGGTCATGTAAATGTATAATGGGGTCATTGCAGTGATTATGTTACACTGAGAGTGGCTGCTTTAGATAAATATTACGTCACGGAATTGGTCTTAATAATTATATTTGTATCATTAATGTTTCACTTGCTTTCTTCAGGAAAATATCACTACGTATCAGAAGATTCACACTGGACACCTTTTTTGAAAACCAGCATTAATTATATTAGAAGAACATATCCGCTGCCATGGGATCAGGTACAGTTGCTGAATGCTATTGCTTTACATGGCAATAGACAAAAGTGAGCTGAACTCCGGAATGAGTAAACCTTGTCTAAATATAAGAGGCATGTGTATTCCTGTTTGAATCCTGGTGTGCTTTGTGTATTCCTTCTATATCTGTGCAGTAATCCGGTGTGAAACTTTCCCTCTGTGCAGGAGCTTCCTGTAATAAAGACCAGTCACTGCTGCTCTCTCTCTCCTTGTGCAAGGTGACTGGTCTTGTCTCCGCCCCTCCTGTAGTTTTCTGCAGATAGCCCGTAGTGGGTTGGGCCTGCTGGGACACTCCCACAGATGTGATGTCTGCACAAGCTATGTGCAGCTAAGTGATGATGTCACTGCTACGTTTACAAAGTAATATTTGGGTTCACAAAGACAAAACGTGGATTGATATCCTTTGTGGCTATTAAGGAATATATTAACCAGTTGACATCCGCGGTGTTAAACCCCCTTCCCATCCAGGCCATTTTTCAGTATTCAGCGCTGCGGTACTTTAACTGACATTTATTCCGTCATGCAGCGCTGTACTGAAATGAATTTTATATCCTTTTTTGGGGACAGATAGAGCTTTCTTTTGGTGGTATTTATTCACCACTGGGGGTTTTATTTTTTTACTATATTAAGGAAAAATTACCGAAATTTAAAAAAAAAAAACAGTTTCCCCTATATTAAATGATAAAACATTTATTATTACCCAATTTTTTGGTAAAATATAAAAGATGGGGTCACGTCGGGTAAAAAGACACTAAACATGTCAAGCCTTAAAATTGCGTGCGCGCGCGAAACCTCAAAAAACGATAATACCCAAAATTGGCCCTAGG